>NC_090246.1:14121902-14157801 GCF_037325665.1 Littorina saxatilis
TTACTTCCCTTTACTTGTTTTGCCTTGCAAGCATTCATCCACAAAGCATTGATTGACTTGCAGATCTGGTCTGTTTCAGAATCAGAGTCGGCAAAGGCAAAGTGATTGTCACTTTAATTGAAACTGACGTGAGTGACACCAGCGTTGGAGAGAGCATGTTGCGTCACTGAGATATGTTTTTTACACAGTCACTGGGTCAGAACGGCAGAAATCCAAAAGTGTATGGACAACCTGCAGGACTTTTCAACGTTCGAGAGAACCCAGTCCTACCACGGAAGAAGAAGAAGAAGAGGAAGAAGAAGAAATCAAGCGAGGACGAAGATCTGATCAGAGACCTGACTAACTTCACTAAGACAAAGAGTAGGAGAGTTTCTAATGAAATCAACGAGCCGAGCCAAAGTATTAGTATTTACTTCATGTATTTCGGGTTTACATATTTACTCCACAATCCACTTCCAAACATGCCTCTTATACAGTTAGAAATGTAGTTAAATATAGTTTTTGATCATGAACAAGCAGAAATTCAAGTGAATCATGTCAAGAAAATCACCATGATCCTTGTTTTCCCCAATAACAGAGGATCTGCAACAGTGAGGGTTTTCTCGGACATTTACATTATCAGGGGTGTATTAGGGTATGAATGACAACTCATACTGTCTGTAAAGAGGCGGTACACCCCGAGTTTGCCGAAACTACAATAGGGGAAAAGGGAACATAACAACTCTATGATGGGGAGAGGGGTCATGTATATATGTGTGTGGGGGGGGGGGGGGGGGGAGAACAGGAATCAGTGGCAAAATACCGGACAATCAAAGATTGCCTGCATAAACGAGTAAATTGTTGTTGTTTTTTGCTCAAATAAATCAAAAATCATTCGTGAGAGTCTCAACCAGAGAATAAAAACTTTGCGTGAGAGTCTCACCCTACCGAGCGTGAGAGTATCAACCGGCAATTTTTAGGGTTGCTACGCGATTTCTTGACATGTAATCGAATTGCAACTTTTCAAAGACCAAAAAGTACACTCATGTTTCAAGAATTGATTAATCTTGTCTTTCCCGTTGACTATAATCTTTTACTTGCATTAAATATTCCATAATAACAATGAAAAGTCAACATTTTGGCGCAGAACGCTTGAAATGTGTCAATATTCTTTGCTCCCCTTTTACAAGTGCATTTAAATAATAAAATAATTCTGGAATATGGTACGCATACTTCTTATGCTAAAGTGCAAACAACAATAATACGATAAAATGTCTTTTTGTGAAAGTTATGATGCAATTTGTGGAGCAACTCACCTCGCTTTGCTGCCGCGTGAGAGCTGAAATGGATTGAACCGGAGCGTGGGTAGTTTCTTCGTATCAACCGGTTATACGGTGTGAATAAAGAGGTTTTACTACAATGGCAAATATTGCAACACTACGATCTTGAAGTCTCCGCGAATAAGAAAATTACCTTGGTTAGCACTACGATATTGAAAGTTCTATCAATCAATCAATCAATATGAGGCTTATATCGCGCGTATTCCGTGGGTACAGTTCTAAACGCAGGGATTTATTTTTTTATTTTTTTATTTTTATTTTATGCAATTTATATCGCGCACATATTCAAGGCGCAGGGATTTATTTATGCCGTGTGAGATGGAATTTTTTTACACAATACATCACGCATTCACATCGGCCAGCAGATCGCAGCCATTTCGGCGCATATCCTACTTTTCACGGCCTGTTATTCCAAGTCACACGGGTATTTTGGTGGACATTTTAATCTATGCCTATACAATTTTGCGGCCAGGAAAGACCCTTTTGTCAATCGTGGGATCTTTAACGTGCACACCCCAATGTAGTGTACACGAAGGGACCTCGGTTTTTCGTCTCATCCGAAAGACTAGCACTTGAACCCACCACCTAGGTTAGGAAAGGGGGGAGAAAATTGCTAACGCCCTGACCCAGGGTCGAACTCGCAACCTCTCGCTTACGAGCGCAAGTGCGTTACCACTCGGCCACCCAGTTCTACACACACTGAAGTAGTTCTCTACGTAACGAAGATGTTGAAAATCTCTACACATAATCTAAAGTGAATACACATCACACACTGAAGAGATACTACTATTATTCTATCTCATTCAGTTTATGAGTATAACTGCTGAGAAAAATCAACAGAGACTGAAACTAATGAGTTTAGTACATGCTAAGATGGAAAGACATCTACTCACACTGAAGTGAATATAACACAAACTCCGATGCTGAATTCCCTCTCTCTCTACACACACTCTGAAGCAAGTTTGCGAGACGCACAATGTCAACGAACGCTGTGTGACACGGCCTGTGCTAAGCCGGTGATATTTTACATGACTGTCAACCCAACACGGCCATGAATCGTGTACGCCCTTACCTATGAAACTACACCACACAAAGTTCCTCAACGCAGGCAGGGCATTGTTTTTTAGTCCAAGCGGTGACATTAAAAGAACCGCTGCTGCGAGGTAAAATGTGTGTTGTTGTAACATCTGCTTCAGCTACTCAAGCGTTGAATTTGTTGGACAGAATAGGGATACTAGTTCCGGATCATCAGGCGACTATGACACACACACTCACACCCTCACCCAGCCACTTATACACACACACACCCACCGCACACGCACGCGCGCATGCACGCATGCATGTACACACACACAAACATACGCACACACATACAAACACACACACACGCGCGCTTACACACACACACACACACACACACACACACACACACACACACACACACACAGAGTGTCGTTCGTTCGTTCATTCGTCGTTCCGACGTTCGTTCGTTCGTTGGTACATTCATTCGTCCGTTCGTTCTTTCATCTGTTGGTTCGTTCGTTGTTTTTGTTAGTTGCATAGTTACTTAGTTCTTTAGTTACTTAGTTCTTTAGTTACTTAGTTAATCAGTTAGTTAGTTAGTGAGTTCTTTCGTGCGTTTATGCGTTCGTTCATTCCTCCCTTCCTTCCTTTCTTCCTTCCGTCATTAGAAATCACGAAGTTTATTTTTTAAACAAATGTGCACTGTCTTCATGACTTTGCATCTCTCAGTCATTGACAGTACGTGTAGAAGGCCTTTGAAGTTTGTCACGGTCGGAACGGGGTTTGCGCGACCAACGTTTACCTGTGCAGTGCAGTTTATGACTTCATCGTTCTCTTGCTGTTCACAGGCACTCAAAGGCACACTTGTAACTTCTGCGCAGCTTAGAATCTGAAGAGAACGTGAACTTTGTTTCCTTGTATCAGGCACGCACTCCATGAAGTAACTGCTCACAAGCTAAAGTTGATCATTAGCTGACTGACTGACTGACTGACTGCCTCACGCATTAACTAACTCACTCACTCACTCACTCACTAACTTAGTTAGGTAGGTCAGTAGCCGACTAAGTAAGTAACTCAGTAGCTTACTAACTACCTACCTACCTAACTGACTTACTAAGTAGCTTACATATTAGCTAACTAACTAACTACCTACCTACCTACCGGCTACCTAACTAACTAACTAACTAACTAAAGCCGCGAATAGAGACCACTCGGAAATGGTAGGGCCTATTACTTACGTAACATTGTCAGATGAGACTTGGCAAACAAGAAAGCGTGGTACCGCAGCTTCGTTTCTATATATATGAAACAAGACAAAATGACAAGTACCTCCAGTCCGTTCAGGGCCGGACCCAGGGGGGGGGGGGGGGGGGGTCCAGGGGTTCCGGAACCCCACCCCTGGAAAAAGCATGTACCTTGCTTTGAGGGTTTTTTTGTTTTTGTTTTTTTTTAAATAAATTTTGTGTGTCTCTAACAAATTTTATTCAATGTGAAATCCGATGAGAAAAAGGTACCCCCCCCCCCCCCCCCCCACAATGCTGCTCTTAACCATCAAAACAAGCCTGCCCAGAATGCACCAGACTGATTGCACAGATTTTAACCGTTTTTCAAAAATTTTCCGGGGGAGCATACTTTGCTGATTTGCCCCCCCAAAAAAGGAGGAACCCCCCTATGGCGTACATTTTCCGTTTTGATTTCGAAAAATCACAGTTCTAAATCAAAGTGAAGAAGTAATTTCAAAACTGCATTACTTACGAAACAATCGTGAGACTGAAGATAATCCGCAAACATGCTAGCGTCGAGGCGGGGTGCTGCAACGTTTTACGGTGTCAAGTTGAAGCGAGCGTAGGCCTATTATATTTAATGACAAGGCCATCCGTTCCAGTGCTCTGGGTACTGAGCAACTTGCGAGCACTAGCACTATAGCGTGGTAAAGAACCCATTTTCAGATAAGAAGTAATTGCAACAGAAATGAAACCTTCTGCAATTTGTCAAAAAATGATCAAGCAATAACATATCCAAAAAGTAGAAAAAAGTAGAAGGATTTAGATGCTCTAATCTAATAAATTCTATGCGCATTTCCTACAAAAATGTACTTCTGGCAATCGTGGCTAGCCGTACACGGAAACCGCATGGTTCCAGACCGCGCCCTGGAATGTCCAAGGTCAAAGGGCGGAATGCATCCGGTAAACAGACAATGGCGTCGGGCGGTGGTTCTGAATTTAATGAAGATTTTCCCCACAAAAACACAGTTACAGGTAAGCGTTTTACTTTGTGAATACGTAAATACATTGCTTTGATGCATTAAACAGCTTTTTGATAAATACTGCTATTATGAGAGTTTGAACGAACAGGAAAAGCATGATCAGTTCGATTGACTCGCAGACTTTTGTATGGAACGCATGTCACGCCACAATGTTCGGTTGAGGGTTACTGGCTTTATTTCTCGTAGACGAGCGAGCGCTTTCTAATTGCTCAGGAAATGATATTCGAGGTGTTAACATTGGTGTATGTTTAATTTCTTAGTATTGCCCTTCCTCTCCAACTCTGTCTCTGTCTCTCTCTCTTTCTCTCTCTGTTTCTTTCCGTGTACTGTCTGGCTGGCTGTATGTCTCTCTCTCTCTCTCTCCCTCTCTCTCTCTCTCTCTCTCTCTCTCTCTCTCTGTTTCTTTCCGTGTACTGTCTGGCTGGCTGGCAGGCGGTATGTCTGTCTCTCCGTCTGTGTGTGTCTCTCTCTCTTTTTCTGTCTGTCTGTGTCTGTCTGTCTGTTTTTCTCTCTCTCTCTCTCTCTCTCTCTCTCTCTCTCTCTCTCTCTCTCTCTCTCTCTCTCTCTCTCTCTCTCTCTCTCTCTCTCTCTCTTTCTCTCTGTGTTAGTGTCGGTTTGAAAATAGACTGTGTCAGTTTTAGTACTTTTTTTTTTATCCCTTCTCAACATACAGGTACTTTTTCTGCTGAAAACCAAACTTGCGCTCTATGCGAACATTCCGTGAAGGACGGAGAGGACCCAGTAGTGCAAACGGAAAAGGGGGTTCAAGGTCTTCTGAAAGCAAGTCAGAGCAGATGCGATGGACTTCAGTTTGTAGTTGGTCAGGTGGTGCACAGGTCATGCCGTTACAATTACTGTAATACAAATGTAATCAAGCGTGACTTGAAGAGAAAACGAGATGAAGCAGAATCACAGCAAGAAATATCGACGGTCAGTCTGCGTTCTAGCAAAGCAAAATTTGACATAAGAAATGACTGCTTGTTTTGTGGGCTGCCAGCAAAAAGTGATGCAAAAAAAGGAATTTCAGTGTTTTCTGTCCGCACCTTCAACTTCCAGGAAAAACTGCTGCAAGTATGCTCAGATCGGGGAGAAGGTGACAAGTGGGCCGAAACTGTACGCATGCGTATACATTATGCCCAAGATCTGCATGCCTACGACGCAATGTATCACCATCAGTGTAGTGTCAACTTTCGAACAAAGAGGAATGTTCCACTGGCTTTTCGCAGCGACAGTAATAGCATGAATTGTGATGATATCGGGAGGCCTGGAAGACCAGCAGTCGAGGAACGAAACAAAGCGTTTCTCAGGGTTGCCAAATACTTGGAAGAAAACGATGATGAACAGACAACCCTGGGGGACCTTTGCAAAAAAATGCTGGACCATCTCACAGAAGCTGACCCATACACAGAAAGACACATGAAAACGAAGCTACTGGATCATTTTGGAGGGGCAGTCATCATCACCAGCATCCAAGGAAAGGCAAATGTGGTCACTTTTCGTTCAACAGCTGAAAAGATCTTGAAACAATTTTCCGAAGCTGCCAGGGAAAAAGATGTTGCTGCAGAAAAGATTCGTATAATCAAGACAGCATCTAAGCTTCTTCTTGCAGACATCAAAGACATGATATCGTCGAAGGAGACATACCCTTCCCCAACACAGATAGGAGATCTGCCTTCAAATTTACAGTATCTTCCGCCCTCCTTGGTCCTATTTCTGAAAACACTCCTCCACGAGAAAAAAGAACCTGACATCAAAGTTGCTGCCATTGGACAGGCCTTAGCTCAGGCAGCAAGACCGAAAATACTCCTCGCGCCTCTTCAGGTAGGACTGGCTGTGGAACTTCATCACTTGTTTGGCTCCAAATTTATCGTTGAGCATGTCAACAAGCTTGGGTTCTGTTCTTCGTACGCTGAGGTCAGGCGATTTGAACAATGTGCGGCAGTTTCTCAAGGAGTTGATCTCTACGGTACTGTTCCTGACAGCCGAATTCAGTTCGTAGCGGACAACGTGGACCACAACATTCGGACTCTGGACGGGACAGGTACTTTCCATGGCATGGGAATAATAGCATCTGCCACGCCCTGCCAAAAGCAGCACAATTCCATTCGAAGAGACCAACGGGTGACCAACAAAAGTTTGATGGGCGTCGGTTCGATTCCAGTGCGCTATTTTGACCCCTCCACGATCAGTCTCTCCTTGGTGTATGAACTGCTGCACGACTTCAGTACCAACGACGACAGGAAAAAACTGGACTTGGTGTGGAAAGTTTCATGGCCTCTGCGATCTCCCCGCCCAGGGTGGTCTGGAACAATGCAGGCAGTCTGTGATGGCCAATATCCAGGACGAAGTGCAATCACCTTTCTCCCAATGATAGACATGGACCCAACCAACATGAGCTGTGTGTACTCAACGCTCCTCTTCGTGACTTCGTTGGCTAAAAAGAACAACGTGACACCAGTACTGACGTTTGACCAGCCCCTGTGGTGGAGGGCAAAGGTCATTGTCAACAGTGAGCCCCTTCACAGTGACCTGCATTCCTTAGTCCTGCGTCTGGGAGGGTTTCACACCCAAATGAGCTTTCTCGGCTGCATCGGACGTCTGATGTCAGGATCAGGGCTCCAGCAGCTGTTGGAAGTGGCCTTTGCTCCAAACGCTGTACTGCACATGCTCTCAGGCAAAGCAGTGGCAAGAGGTGTTCGGGGACACTTTCTTGTCGACAGTGTGCTGAATGCTCTGATTTCTTCAATCACCTTTGGCTTCTCTCTAGACATCCACTGTGCTGAAGGGACAGACGAGACCGGAGAGGAAGAGACTGAAGCAGAACACACTGTAAATGACAGCGCACCTGGAGAACCTTCCAGACTCTCTGAGCACGAAGACCCACCACCTGATCGACAGGCGACTAATGGCACCGAAACTGAGCAAACTTGTCTTTATTCAGCACTCGCTCTCTTCGACAAAGTGCTGAATAAGAAAATGGCAGTAGAAGAACTCGACGACAGTCCTGAATTGATCAAAATCGAACAGATGCTGCTTCAGACGAAAGAACATCTTCAGGGGCAGCGTATGGCAAAGCTTTGGTTGCAATACATGAACATGATTGACATCATGAGACGCTTCCTGAGAGCTGAACGGACGGGGAACTGGTTACTGCATCTACACAGCTTGCAACAAATGCTTCCCTATCTCGCTGCTGCAGGTCACAGTCTCTATGCAAAATCTGTCCATATCTATCTACAGGACATGCAACAACTGAAGGAACACCACCCATCCGTGTTTCACGAGTTCACACATGGGTATCATGTTCTGAGGAGGAGTGACCGGTACTGGGCTGGCTTGTCAACCGATCTCGTCATCGAGCAAGTCTTGATGCGAAGCGTCAAATCAGCGGGTGGACTAACTCGAGGGAGAGGGATGGGGGACTCCCAAAGAACACAGTGGCTTCTGTCCATGCCTGCCTGTGCAGAAATGAATAATGCCATGCAAGAGGTCACCAGAATGGAATATACCACCAGCGACCAGCACGCCGAGTCTGGAGGATCAAGGCAAGGGAAAGACGAGACAGATATGAAGTCCATGCTGAAATTTCTTCTGCCTCGCAATCCTTTCACAAGCGATGGTACACTTCGCAATATTTGCACAGGGGTCACTGCTGACACCACTGTAAACGTTGACACAGCAAAGGCAGTAGGGGGAGCTATTCTGCAGAGTATGGTTGGTACCTCAGTGAAAGACTTCAAGTTCAAGAGGAAGAACCAAGCGGTCACAATGGACATCCAAACCAGCGCCAAAATTGAAGGAGAGATCATTCAAGTTGACCCTCAACTTCTTTTCCAGCGCTTGGTGACAGCTGCAAGCGTACAGCCAGATGAGTTTGATCTACCCTCTTCTTTCGAATTTGAGCTGACTTCACCACCTGCTTCACTTTTTGAACCGTCGGGTCTTCTGCGGGAGTCTCACAAGTCCACCTTGGTTGATGCCATAGCAACAGCAGTAAAAGGAGAGACACTGCTGCCCGGAGAAGAGGACGCAAGCGAGCATGTCATCCTGGATGGAGGGTCTCTCCTTCACAAAGTACCCTGGAGAAAACTCGAAACTTTTGGAAACATCTGCAAGATGTATGCTGACTATATAAACCGACGATACAGGAACCCGGTTATTGTGTTTGATGGGTACGATTCAGGCCCAACCACAAAAGACACTGCTCATCTGAGACGATCGTCGGGTGCCGTTGGACCGGTCGTCATGTTCACAAAAGATACGGTGTTGACCTCACGGAAGGACCATTTCCTGTCAAACGCCAGAAACAAACAGGCCTTCATTTTCATGCTGGGAAGCGCATTAGAGTACGATGGGTGCCGTGTTTTACACGCTCAAGCAGATGCTGACACTCTGATCGTGAAAACAGCCATGAAGAGCGCTGCGGAAAACAAAACAACTGTCATAGGGGAAGACACTGATCTACTTGTTCTGTTGGTCTATCATGTCAGACTCACAGATCAACCCGTATTTCTTCGCTCGGACAAGCAGTCAAGCAAAAGGCGAGTCTGGCACATCCAGTGGCTGAAACAAGCTCTTGGACACACTGTTTGTCAACTTCTGCCCTTCGTACATGCCATAAACGGCTGCGACACTACGTCCAAACTGTATCGCATAGGCAAAAGTGAACCCCTGAAAAAGATCAAAACCGATTCCATCTTCAATGAGCAAGGTAGAATCTTTTGCTCCCGAGAACGAACCAAAGAAGTCATCGTCGCTGCAGGAGAGAGAGCCCTCATCCACCTCTACAACGGCTGCAAAGGTGAAAGCCTTGACATTCTCCGCTACAAACGCTTCTGCGAGAAGGTGGCAACATGTTCAGCTTCAGTGGATGTGCAGAGTCTCCCGCCCACCTCTGCTGCTGCCAAGTACCACAGTCTCAGGGTCTACCTGCAGGTTCAGGTGAGTCAGTGATAATGATTTTACCTCTTACTGCTTACGTTGATGATTTACGTATAGGAATCAAATGATTTGAATGTAACCTTTTGTGTAAATATTTATTACAAATGAGAACAAATTCCTCTTAAAAAAAATCTTCCGGATGAGTTTTGGTGTTTAATGCGAAATAAGCGATGGATGGCGCAAGCAAAATATAACAATCCAAACAGAGAAAATCTGCACTTTTATGCATCTAAAACTAATTGTTTAAAATGTGCAGGAATGGGTCAACTTGTCAGCTGATCTTGCACCCGAAGAGTGGGGATGGCACCTATCGGCTGGACAGCAGCTAGAACCGCGAACGACAGACCTACCCCCTGCACCAGAAGCGCTGTTAAGAGTGGTCAGATGCAACTGCAAGAAGGACTGTCAGTCAAAACGCTGCACTTGCAGAAAGCATGGGTTGGTGTGCTCTGTGGCGTGTGGAGGATGTAAGGGGTTAAGCTGCACCAACTCTCCATCTTTCGAAGAACTTGACAGTGACCTGCTTGATATTCCCAGTGTCTTTGGGCTGCCTGATCTTGCTGAAGATATGGATGTGGTATTGCCGCTGGATACTGACTCTTAATTATATGTGTATATGAGATGCAGCCAGATGAACATGCAGCCAGATGAACAATTAATGCTGACCATTTTTCGTCTCCTTCTACGAAAGCATGAACAGCTCAAGTGGACCCGCTACAATTTAACATCTGCACAAATCTGCAACGAATTAGTTTTTTGCAGACAGTTCTGTACAGTGTTTTCTCTTTTGCTGATTTCTGTTTTAAATCAGCATAATACGCAAATACGTTCAGAACGAGGTGCTACTCGGCTAGGGTCGGCTCGAAAAAAGGATTTTCTGTTCTTCGTGTCTATTATGACGTCATCAGCACACCGGATGTGACGTATTTGACAAAAATGTGTCGTTGACAGAATAGATTTTATTATTTCTATTATAAGTTTGGATCTTTTAACGATGCCTATGGAACAGAGTGTTTCAGGAGTACTACCTTGCATTTGGCTTTGATATTGAGTGTCTGTGGCGAACATGACGTCATCACATGCTAATTATTCAGTTTTGGAAACAGGTGTCTTTCTACTTTTTTTATATATGATTTGTAACCCATTTGTGATGACATTTCGCGAGAAAAAAATTCTGTTGCAATTACTTCCGATCTTTGACTTAATTTTCTGTTTAAAAATCCGGTCTACTACTGCAAATGACAGCTAGACCCGTTTTCAGTGTAACCTTTACACAGCAGTTGTCGGAAAAGAAAAGGACTCACACAGACAAGCTGTGTCGCAGTTGCTGCCGACCCTCTTTCATTCGTGTCATTTACACGGCAATGCACCCATACACCCCTCTCTCCTACTGAACTCAGGTCAAAATGAGTTACTTCCCTTCGGGTCTCATTTATCCCTGACAGGATGCCTTGGTTTTCTTTCTGTGGGTAAGAAATCGATTTTTTTTTTATTTTTTTTTTTTTACATATTTAGAGCTTTTCGTAATGTGTTATTGATATAAGCAGATTCGCGATCGTCGATAATGATTTTTCATGGTGTGTAATTTTTAAATTACAAAGGAATTGATATGTAAGACAGATTCAAGCGAGCTATCTTTCGCGGGTGTATTTACTGTGCAAACAACTCTAAATATGGCAAAAGTGTCACGTGATAATCAACTTTGGCTACGAAGCAGACGATACTTTTTTTCCGTAACCAGTTGGGAGTGATGCAACAATATCACGGTCTCCTTCCCACAGCAGTCTCAACATTTCGACTTGTTTTAACCTTCAAGAACGATGTCTTTATCATAACTGTGAAGAACAGAACGGAGATCACTGTCGAAGTCGGCCAATCTGCAATCATTTTTGTCTCAGTTGGGAAATAACTCTGTATTCTTGTTTTGATAGATTCCACGCAGTAATTATGCATCCTGTCAGAGAGACCATGAGCGATAGCGTGGTGCTATATAACCTTGAACGGTTGAAAACGACGTTAAACACCAAATAAAGAAAAGAAAAGATAGCGTGGTCCGATGATTATCAGAATGCCCTCGTCTCTCTTACCCTCCAACCCATCAGCTCCATTCCCCTCGTTTTCTACCCGCCTTTTCTATCGGCTTTTTTTCTCCACCTGTCTTAAACTGAACGGTTGACTTCACGTCTTGTAGAATAATATGCACTCCATACCTCATGCACCCACCTTCCCACTCCGTCTCTCTTTTCCTCAAATCCCACCCCAACCCTATTCCCCTCGTTTTGCACCCGCCTTTTCCTAGCTCTTTCGCCTTTCTTGAAACGGGTGTCCAAATTTACCATACCCTCCTTTTTTTCTACCCGCCTCTCCCTTCCTTTCTTCCCAGTCTGAGCTGGGCGGGGACGTAGCTCAGTTGGTAGCGCGCTGACTTTGTAGCCAGTTGGTCGCTATCAGCGTGGGTTCGATCCCCACGTTCGGCGAGAGATTTATTTCTCGGAGTCAACTTTGTGCAGACTCTCTTCGGTGTCCGAACACATGCGCACGAAAAAGATCCCACGTTCACAGCGAAAGTCTCAGGGCTTGGAAAACACGAAGACACGCATGCATCATCTCTCGTCTCCGATTATCATGATCGTATTTTCGATACTTTGACGAGACAAACCCAATGCTGGTGTGTCGAAGAAGACAGCCACAGCGGGCTTGTTCGAATCAAAGTATCACACCATATCTTCAACGTATTACCAATACCTGTCCCAATATAGACCAGTTGGTATAAGAGGACGTTAAACCCTAATAGTCCGTCAGTCTGAGCTAACATTGACTTTTCCTGACTAACCTTTCAGCTGCAATGTACAAAACGTGTTGACAGAATTGTTTTAAAGGTATAGTCTTCGTCGTGCTAGCGATCTTTTAACACACACCAACACTCAAGATCCTGAGTGCTCTCTGTGCTGAGTAGAACTGGTTGGTTTAAATAGTTTTGTATTCACATTCATGTTTTACAAATCCAGTTTACAACAAAGGTACACAACAAGTTGAACTTATAAGGCCTAAACAAAAAAATAGGTGTGGTTACAGTAACCCGATCTACCCTATTTTTAGGGGCCAACCCTATAACTTTTTATTACATTTGTCAAAAAAAAACCCACAAAAACCAAGAAAACGAGTGCAGAAAACGCAATCAAAGCGAAAGCGCCCGAGTCGCACACTTATTTCCCTGTCAAGTAGGTTTAATTTGTACACATTAGAAAAAAAAGTAAAAACAAAAAAAAATGATTGCCTACCTTCCTACCCTATTTTTTTTTGGCTATGTTACCGTAACCACACCTAATTTTTTTTTGGCCTAAAAGTAAAGTCAAGTGGTGGAACATTTTGTGAATTCATAAATATTCAAATCCATCAAAACCAACAGAAACAAAGAGTTACTAATTTCGTGACGTCTCTGTCAATCTGCTGAATTAATTCAGTAAATAACTCCCATTGTGCACTGAATGCAGCAATGCTATTGTTAATAGTTGATATGAAAAAAATTATGTCCTTGCGAAAAGATGCTCTTATGCGATGTGACATTTCTTGTTGAATTAATTTCGAAAAAAGATCTGCTGAATTCATTCAGTAAGGAACCCCAACTCCAACTCTAGCTAGAGGGATCTGTAGCAATAAACATGAAAGTACAAACGAGAAGAAATTAAGAAAAACAAGAATTGTTGGATATAAAAAACGCTCGCGCTGGACCCGAGTACTCTTCAGACTGGCTCGCTCCCCCAGTATGAAAGTTTTTGTCTTGTGCACGTGGATTTAAACAAAAACAAAAATTTTTTATTTATTTTACACAATAAAAAAAATTATTAGAGTAAAATAAAACATTAAAACGTTCATAATAGATTATAGTAAACAAGAATTTAACACAAAAAAAGAGACCGGGAATCGAACCCGGATCACTCTGGCCATAGGCGGACGTGCCTACCACCAAGCCACCAACTCTTACAATTCTGCCAGTGAAATTAAGGCTATTGTGCGCTGGCTGGCTGTTCTATGAGGCTGCCTGGCTGGCTGTTGCTCCGTTTGAATTCGTCCTACGCCAAGTCGTTTTTGTGGTTTATTTCGCATTTAGGTCCCAGGTAACATTATGAAGTTTTAATACGATCAATCGGACCTGTATCAAGTTAGTGTATCAACTTTTGAACGAACTGCGCCCAGTAGCTTCCCAGCAATAAGCTGTTAAGTGGAGAAAGACACACACACACACACACACACACA
This sequence comes from Littorina saxatilis, assembly GCF_037325665.1. Lineage (NCBI taxonomy): Eukaryota > Metazoa > Mollusca > Gastropoda > Littorinimorpha > Littorinidae > Littorina > Littorina saxatilis. The sequence continues at coordinate 14,135,709 of NC_090246.1, forward strand.
CACACACAGACACACGATTAAAGTCTGCTGAGCCCAAGTACTAGCGTACTCGGGGATAAACGTTCTAATAACCTACAATTCTTCTTTTTTAAATTCAGAATTTTGGAACGTTGACAGTCTATTTGTTTTTGAATTTTTACATAGGAGAAGGTAAATAGTTTTAAGCATAAAAACTGACGATCTTGCCCGACAACGTTAACCAATTGGACACAGATGAACTTTCCTCACCCTCTGTCGACGGCGCGCAACAGAACAGCGCGGAGAAGGGTTTCTGTCTCGTTTGCTCTCATTTAATAAAGTTCGTTCGTTCGTTTGTTTTGTCCCAGTCAGGGGACCGATTGTGATGATAATGACATGAGCGATGGCTTCTTGTTAACTATATACTTTTGCATGTGTACATTAATTGAGGCTTATTCTAAAAAGAGGCACGAATGCAGTCAAACACATAAAGACCAAAATCCACACACCCCCCCCCCCCCCCCCCAGTCAAAACTCTCCTTTATTTCAGAAAAAGAAAACTTCACTTGACCTTTGATAGACTCAATGTATTTTCACGGACTCACAGAAGACCCTCGCTAGTACCCAAACAAAATTACGATAAGTCAGCTAATCGTGATAATAGACAATTCAACATTTTGTTCTTCTTATTTTAAATTCCCTATTCAAACTCAAAAACGTTATTACTGAAGGACTGGTGCTTTAGGTCCATAATTATGTTCCTCTTACAGCCAGTCAATCCTAATAAAACAATAATAAAATGTAAATGTACATACATACTTACATTGTACTCTAATCACGAACGCTTGCAAGGCGATGCAATCACTGAGGACACTTGATTTTTTCTCTCATTTTTTCCAACCTCAAGCGCGGCACAGACAGATAATGATTTTCGGCAGAAAAGAAGAAATTAACACGGAAGTGAACTAAGTCAAAGCGGTGGAGCCAGAAAGAACAAAATGTTGCCCTTTTGTCATGTGCGTGTACACCACAGGCGCCTAAATAAAGTTGATTTTAATAAACTTAACTGTTGGGTGAGATGGCATGTTTATCCCTACTGACCCTCAGTGGGCGCTCACACTTTTCATAAACTGTGAACTACCGGTATTTGTTTTGGTAATCCAATGAAACTCGGTGTATAACCTCTATATGTTGTTGGGAAATACTAAACTCTGTTACCCACATTTTCTGTGTTTTTAGAATCCACGGCAGGTAACTGTGTTCTGTTCATGGGGAAAGAAATGTTATATCCCCTTTGTTGATTCGCGAAAACTCAGTACCAGAGCTCCGTGCTTGGCGTAGTCGACTTCGCCCAGTTAATCAATGTGAGGCTTTAATGCTTGCTGCACAAAGCTTTGGCACTGAGTTTTTCGATAAAAAAGACTTTGCAAAGTCTTTGCAAAGTCGACTTCGGGCTCAATTAAGAAGGACCTTAATATTGAGTGACTGATGTTCGGGAGAGCCAAACCTTACACTGTAGAAATACAGTTGGGAAAATACCAAGCGCGATCGGTGGTCCCTTTCCTTATTACGACTATAGCCTAGTAAAGCCTGTCATTAACTGGGCGAAGTTGACTAAGCGGAGTATACTTCGCGAAGCTGGCGTTAGGAAGCTTTATCTCTGAGTTTTCGGTAAACAGCTAGATTTTGCAAAGGCTGTCCTTAAGGCCTGTCCTTAACTGGGGGAAGTCGACTACGCAACGTGTACTTCGCGAAGCTGGCCGCACGGAGCCTCAGCACTGAGTTTTCGGTCAAAAGACTTCGCGAAGCTGGCCGCACGGAGCTTCAGCACTGAGTTTTCGGTCAAAAGACTTCGCGAAGCTGGCCGCACGGAGCTTCAGCACTGACTTTTCGGTCAAAAGACTTCGCGAAGCTGGCCGCACGGAGCTTCAGCACTGAGTTTTCGGTCAAAAGACTTCGCGAAGCTGGCCGCACGGAGCTTCAGCACTGACTTTTCGGTCAAAAGACTTCGCGAAGCTGGCCGCACGGAGCTTCAGCACTGAGTTTTTGGTCAAAAGACTTCGCGAAGCTGGCTGCACGGAGCTTCAGCAACTGAGTTTTCGGTCAAAAGACTTCGCGAAGCTGGCTGCACGGAGCTTCAGCACTGAGTTTTCGGTCAAAAGACTTCGCGAAATCTTCACGTAGTCGACTTTGGGCTGAATTAAGGACCGCCTTTACTCACAAAGCTGACCGCACAAAGCTGACCGCACGAAGCTGACCGCACGATGCTGACCGCACGAAGCTGACCGCACAAAGCTGACCGCACAAAGCTGACCGCACGAAGCTGACCGCATTGAGTTTTCGGTAAAACGACTTCGCGAAGGCTTTGCAAAGTCGATTTCGGGCTCGATTTCGATGCAGTGTGAAACAAGATTTGTTGATGGTGCCTGTATTTGACTCTATTGTTCTGGAGGGCGTGACAGAGATACAGACAGAGGGCAGTGAGACAGTGTGAGCCACGAAACCTTTCACTCCTGTTTTGCGCTGCAACACAAAACGACCATGCCTGTAGGGGACCTCCGGGCACCGGGAAGATCATCATGTTGACCTCGAACTTTATCACTTCAGAAAGTTTGGAGGTGGAGGGAAGGAGAGGGAGGAGGGGGGGGTGAGGGCTATGAGTAGGTCCAGATGGGTGTGGGTGAGAGAAAGAACGTGTTTGTGTGTGTGTGTGTGTGTGTTTTTGTGTGTGTGTTTGTGTGTGTGTGTGTGTGTGCGTGCGTGTGTGTGTGTGTGTGTGTGCGTGTGTGTGTGTGTGTGCCTGTGCCTGTGTGAGTGTATGTGTGCGCGAGTGTGTGTATGCGTGTGTGTGTGTGTGTGTGTGTGTGTGTGTGTGTGTGTGTGTGTGTGTGTGTGTGTGTGTGTGTGTGTGTGTGTGTGTGTGTGTCTGTCTGTCTGTCTTTCTGTCTGTCTGTCTGTCAGTCTGTCTGTCTGTGAGTGGGTTGGATGAATTTTGCTGTGCAGATTTGTGTACAGAATCAGGAATGTGCTATATGCGCCCAGGAAAATTATTTATGGTAATGCGATAAAATACGAATCCCATGGGAACAGGAATTTAACATTTAAAAATAAAAATTTGTAACAAAATACATCTCAGTCTTACGGCTTCGAGAGACTATACTGCCGTTTGTGTGTTTCCCAACGTGCTTGTGTGTGCGCGCGAGCGTGCGTGCGTGTGTGTGTGTGTGTGTGCGCGTGTGTGTGTGCGTGTGTGTGTGTGTGTGTGTGTGTTTGTGTTTGTATGGGTGGGATTATGCCGGCATATGCCGGAAATCCGGATTCGATTATGGCCTTCTTTTTACATTTAGTCAAGTTTTGACTAAATGTTTTAACGTAGAGGGGGGAATCGAGACGAGGGTCGTGGTGTATGTGCGTGCGTGTGTGTGTGTGTGTGTGTGTGTGTGTGTACGTGTGTGTGTGTGTGTGTGTGTGTTTGTGTGTGTGTGTGTGTGTGTGTCTGTGTATGTGTGTGTATGTTTGTGTGTGCGTGTGTTTGTGTGTGTGTATCTGTCTGTTTGTCTGTCAATGTGTGTGTGTAAAAACGAGTGACTGAGTGCACGTGCGCGTGTGTTGGGGCGCAGTGCAAATTTATTGTAGGCCGAGAACTGACAACAATAACGTGAGACGCGCGTGCTGCTGCATTCCCGGCATCTTCTAGTATCGCTTGCGTCAGCACGTTTATCATTAGGTTGCAAATGGTTTCTCTTTATAAATGCTGATTTCTTCTGTAACAAAATATGTTGGTGGTTATTATACATGTCAAACATGCCCTTGTGACCACCTCTCAAAACCCGGCCACCTGCACACAACGACCACTCAAAAACAAAACCCAGACGAATTATATTCTATAAAATGTACCTTTCCTTAGTGACCACCTGTCTAAAACGACCAGTTGTGGTCGTTAACTTTAGATGGTCGTTGTGGACAGGTTCGACTGTACTAAGTTGGAACAAAACACAATCCAGGATTGGTATTTCACCCCTCCACTTTCGCTTCAGTCAGCAGTCTCTATATCAAGGTGCAAACTGCTTTTGTACGTGAATACCGATTTCTTCTCAGTGTGTTACAAATCATTTTGGAGTTTATTAGCGGTATGTCACAAAAATATGCAGTTTAATCATGAGGGTGCGAATCGTCTGTCTACTTCATTCATTTGCGGCGCAGACACTATGCCACTAAACATACGGTCTCATAATGTGAGTGCGACTTATTTGTGTACGCCACTGCTGATTTCCTATGCTCTGTTACAAACATTTTGAGGTTATTTGAATGTCAGAGAAGCATGCAGTTTTCTCACCAGATTGCGATGTCATCTCTGCTACACACTTTTTGGGTTGGTTATCAGTTTGTTTGTTTTTTACAAAGGCACAGATTTGAAAATCATTTTCCTTCCGATGTCCGCTTTTGCGAAAGAGATAATTGAACTGATGCTCAACTGAAACAAATAAATAGAGCATCACAGCTGAATGTCAAACTCCGTACTGTTAAGGCGATCCCTGAATTTCGATTTATTTTCGAAGGAGCACAAAGGTCAGACCAAATGACATGCAAACTTGCCACTATTATGAAGTAATCATGCATAAGCTGATGTTAATTAAACACACGCACGCACGCACGCACGCACGCACGCACGCTCGCACGTACGCACACACACACGCACGCACACACACACGCATGCACGCACGCACGCACACGCACGCACGCACGCACACACACACACAAACACACACACACACACACACACTCACTTCAACGCGTCAAACTAACCAGTTGATAATTTGTATGAGATGTTTGCAAGAATGAACCGCACTCACGGTATAATGTCACTTGCTTAGAAAGTGTAGCATGACAGTAATGTTGTTGTTGTTTGTTGTTGTTGTTGTTGTATTCGTTGTCTCTGTCTTTGTTGTTGTTGTTGTTGTTGTAGTTGTTGTTGTTGTTGTTGTTGTTTTGGTGTGAGAGCAAGGAGTCCTTCTTGAACGAAAAAGCGATGTTCACGTGCCTGTGACACGCAAAGCTGTACACATGGTGCATAGCTGATGATGGGGGTCACAGTGTGGATCACGTGATCATCAGGATTAGTCTGGGGTGAGTGATAATTAGTACTAATCAGTGCCACCTGTTTCTCGCCACTACAGGTAGTCCGACGCGGTTTCAGGCTCAAAACACGAGAAAGGTTTTGAGCCGCCCGGCTAAAGGCAGACTCTCTCGCGTTCAAACATACCTGGCCAGGCTTTTACATGGGCAAAGACCATCCCTATACTCTTTGATACATGTACAGGGTGACCCCCCCCCCCAAAAAAAAAAAATGCCACCCTCTAAAAGGCTAATAATTCCTACACGTGTGTTCATTACTTCATATTTGGTGTACATTAGCTTGAGATGTAGGATGATTACGTTACAAAGTTTCAAGCATTTAGGTCAAGCGCTTTGATTGGTACGCTTTACAATATATAAAACATTCAAATGCGGGATTGCCTCAAGAGTAGGAGGATTGACACTGAACATTAGCCTCTCTCATCCGACTTGAAACCTCCAGACTCCTCGTAATTGCTATTTCAACTCACTTTTTTTCTTCTTTTGAGAATGGTTATTGAATGCAAGGCCCTTCAGAAAAACCAACAGGTAAAATCTGGAGTGCTGAAATCGCGTAAGGGTGGCTATCACTCAGTCCAAAACCTCGTACTTTTGAGTCCATCTCCGAATATGGAATAAATGTTCGAAAAAGCATAAAAGTCAGACCATTCCATATAAAAACTAAAAATCTGTGTGCACATTTTATCCCATATCTTATGCCCAGAATACAATTGATTGCTTATTTTGCCGTAAGCCAGTAAAAAAAAAACAATTGTGTAAGTTGTTATTTTAAAGTTTAAAACTCAAATAACTACATTAAAAAGACATTAACAGGATCTTGTTTCTATTATTTACAGAACTGTGTTACGCAACAGGAAACGAAGTTTCAATAAAAACCGAGTTGTATTTGACATCGAACCAAGGACAAATCAAAACCAGTCAAAATAACTTGATCATACCGATACACTTTGTCGTATCATATAATAATTATTGGGTTCTTAACGAACCCGGTATGAGCGTCTCGAAGATCACGTTGCAAACAAGCTGTAAGCAGATCTCCTGCCTGATCCCACTGAAGATGACGGTTAAAGGCACACTCCTTCTCGTGCAAACAGTGAGGCTCGCCATCTCAGATCTGGCCAGTCATTTGACATGAGATAAGAGCAGCCCTCCAGTTGGACACATACTAAAATCCAGAACCCCAGGCACAGTTCGGTCTGTGAAAATAGTTCAGATCTGTTCACGCTTTTTTCATGGGATAACATCATCTCTCCACGTGGACACATACGTGGGAATTGTTGTATATCTTAAAAGAAATATTGCTTTCAATTTAATTTTTTTTTTTTTTAAATCACTTAGCACAGAAAGCGTCCACGCCGTTGAGAGTTGGTAACGTGAGGTTTGGTATGTGACCAAGTGGAGGGATAGCCTTAGCCCCTGTAAACGTCTGGGCAGATTTGAGATGATGAGTCAAATTGCCTTTACCACAGTCTGAAGGTTCTACAGTTGCCAACCAATTGCCAACAGGGAAACATGGCTGAGCACTTTGCATCCTCCGAAAATACACTTTGTTTGTGTTTCATTTCGTGTGAATAGGAACAGTCCGCTATATTGCATGTGCCGGAGGGTAGCAAAACGATTGACAACATGGTGCTCTCGGCGTTCTATAACAATCACATTTTCCGTTTGTCTGTCTGTATGGCTGGCTGGCTGCCCGTCCGTTCACACGTCATCTATACACACCTTGCTTCCTACCTACCCACCAACATCCCTTCCTCTACCTACTAAATCGTCCCCCTCCCTCCCTCAACAGCAATGCAATTATCAAAGAACATATATATATATATATATATATATAGATATATACACAGAAGACAACAGATAAGTTTATTGATGAAGTAAGAGACGAAGAAGAAATGAAAGGAGGAACAAGTGTGGATGCGAAATAAACAGAATACAGCAGAAAAAGAGAGCATGAACAAGAAGGAGAATAAAAGATAGCAGAACCAGAAAATGACATTGGCAAGTTTATGGAACGTTAAAAATAGACAACACGAAACATTAAATCCTGATCTTTCAAGTGGGCAAACAAGAAACACAACAGAAAATAATAACAACAAGAAATTCCTACGAGGTAGGAAAAACACCCCCGTCAAAGGGAAATAACCTTCTCAGTTGGTGGCAGTGACTGAGTGAGAATGGTTATTTCCCTTTGACCATTACGATGTCCCTCTATAAGTCCTTGTACAATTTTAATCCACCAATAACTCCCTAACCGTGTGTTTGACTGGTCCCAATTTTTGTAAGGACCGTCTCAGGAATGTATAGAACCTGTTCACCAAGTTTGGTGACGATCGGTCCGTTCATTCTTGAGATCTATATGCGAACACAAACAAACAAACAAACAAACAAACAAACACATCGAGCGAAACCTATACACACCCCTATACCGGGGGTGTAATTATCGTGTGTCGAGCGTTCACAAACAAGACTCACATCCAAAAAACTCTACAATGATGAAAATGTAAACACTTAGCTACGGTTGTTGGGTATGCTCCTCTACAAGTGGCAGCAAGCAAATACTGAACAAGAAACAGATAAATACTTACTGAGGTTCAGCTCATCCCACTGTTATGACGACCACTTGTCAACGACACGCTTCTACCTGCTGGCAGAATGCCACTGCTTGGCCGTTGGCTAAGGTTTCCTGCCAAGCGGTCACATTCTGTACCTGAATAATTATTCTCAAACTGTTTGGATTGAACGTGCGCATTTCTGTATCATGTGTGTCTGTCTCTCTTTATAATGCATGGTTTCCTGACGGGCGCTGTGGCGGGGTGGTAAGACGTCGGCCTCTTAATCGGAAGGTCGAAGGTTCGAATCCCGGCCGCGGCCGCCTGGTGGGTTAAGTGTGGAGATTTTTCCGATCTCCCAGGTCAACTTATGTGCAGACCTGCTTGTGGCTTATCCCCCCTTCGTGTGTACACGCAAGCACAAGACCAAGTGCGCACGGAAAAGATCCTGTAATCCATGTCAGAGTTCGGTGGGTTATAGAAACACGAAAATACCCAGCATGCTTCCTCCGAAAGCTGCGTATGGCTGCCTAAATGGCGGGGTAAATACGGTCATACACGTAAAATTCCACTAGTGCAAAAACAGGAGTGTACGTGGGAGTTTCAGCCCACGAACGCAGAAGAAGAAGAAGCATGGTTTCCTGCCAAAGGGTCACATTTAAGGCTGGTGCCTGTACGTGACGTACGTGCATTTTGACCCCAGCCTTTTCCCTGGAATGAGTACACATTGGCAAGCGGTGTACCTGAATAATTGTTCTAACACAAATCCAGAAACAGATGGACGGCTAACGTTCCAAAATTCAGAATTGAAAAAAACAGAGTTGTAGGGTATTGGAACGTTTAAAGGCACAGTGCGCCTCCCGTAAACCTTCACAGATACTGTCAGGCTTTTACACACAGTACAAACACCCTTCCATTCGAACGCGCACCAAACGGGAACATCCTAGGTGCCCTACGTAAAGAGCGAGCAATTTTCAAAGAATTAATTTTGCGGATTGTCTCAGTAGACAATCGGACCGTGGTGCGTTTTGGCGCTGGACCTAACTTTTAAAATCTAAATAATAAATTGACAGCTTGTTACACAAACATTCTTAAATCATAAAAGAATTCTTTTTTTATCAAGACAAGATCAGTACAATTCGAAGTTTTGAAAGTTTGAAAAAAGGAAAGCCCGGAAGCAGGGTCACGCAAGGTCGTGGTTCTCGTACTAGACAACGGTTTATGCCTATCGCCAGTTCCTCTGAACAGTCAAAAGCCATCGCGAGAGTTCTTGTGAACCACAGCCGTTTGTTTCGTGCATAGTCAGAGGTACATAATAACGTGCTATTGCAGATAAGCTCACAGCGAGTCGCACTCAAATTACTAACTGACGACTGCATTGTGAAAAAGGGAAACTGGATCACACGGGTTCACGATGGTTCAGGGGTAAGATAAACCACGCAAAAATAAATTCTTTGAAAATTGCTCGCTCTTTACGGAGGGCACCTAGGATGTTCTCAAGCGGTGAGTGTTTAAATGAAAGGGTTTTTGTACTGTGTGTAAAAGCCTGACAGTATCTGTGATGGTTTACGGGAGGCTTACTGTCCCTTTATCTATTGACAAAACGAGACGTTACATTTACAGACAGTGTGTGTCTATTAAGAGAGCACTGGATCGACGTGCTATACATATAACGGGTTTTTTCTAACACAGTTTGGATTGAAGGTGTACATTTCTGTCTCATGCGTGTCTGTTTCTCTTCGCAAGTGTATCTTGCCAAAGGGTTACTTTCAAGGTTAATGTACGCTTCTTACTGCCTTTATTTTTCTGTAGCAGAGTCATGCAAATGGCACGGGCTGGCCATATTATGTGCCTGAATAGGATATGTTGGTTCTGTTTCGATCGAAGGTGCATATTTATTTATCATGTCTGTCTGTCTGTCTGTCTGTCTGTCTTTCTGAATGTCTGTCTGTCTGTCTGTCTGTCTGTCTGTTTGTTTGTCTGCCTGCGTGTCTGTCTGTCTGTCTGTCTGACTGTTTGTTTGTCTGCGTGCGTGTCTGTCTGTCTGTCTATCTGTCTGTCTGAATGTCTGAATGTCTGTCTGTCTGTCTGTCTGTCTGTCTGTCTGAATGTCTGTCTGTCTGTCTGTTTGTTTGTCTGCGTGCGTGTCTGTCTGTCTGACTGTTTGTTTGTCTGCGTGCGTGTCTGTCTGTCTGTCTGTCTGACTGTTTGTTTGTCTGCGTGCGTGTCTGTCTGTCTGTCTATCTGTCTGTCTGAATGTCTGAATGTCTGTCTGTCTGTCTGTCTGTCTGAATGTCTGTCTGTCTGTCTATCTGTCTGTCTGAATGTCTGTCTGTCTGTCTGTCTATCTGTCCTCACAGTTGTCTGAGGTTTCTTACCAAGAAAGCAGCCCGAATTTCCTCACTGGACTGACAGGGCTATATGAAATCTTATCTGTATCCTTATTCTTATCCCTATCCTTATCCAAAAATTCTCGTTCAATTAAGGCTGATCCTTAGACTGACACCTGCATTAAGTTGTATGTGACATTGCCCAGCTGTGTATCTGAATATTCCGGCTCCATTTCGATCGAAGGTGTGGTATTACTTTTCGCGTTGAATTTTGCCTGAGTTTGCTGGGGAGGTGGTGGTGGTGGTGGTGGTGGTTGTGTGTGTGTGTGTGTGTGTGTGTGTGTGTGTGTGTGTGTGTGTGTGAGTGATGGCATACGTTTCAGCCTGCGTGCGTGCGTGCGTGCGCTTGCGTGCGTGCGTGCTTGCGTGTGTGTGCCGAGTGTGTGTGTGTGTGTGTGTGTGTGTGTGTGTGTGTGTGTGTGTGTGTGTGTGTGTGTGTGTGTGTGTGTGTGTGTGTGTGTGTGTGTGTGTGTGTGTGTGTGTGTGTAGTTGGAGCAATGGTTCCAGATAATTAATTTTAAATATGCATTCATTTTTTAGGATGCCGCGAAGCTCACTTCAACTGGTCCCTGACAAGGACGACAACCCCTACGGATTTCCAACGAGAGTCATGATGTCTGTTTGTGAGTGAAGTTGTCTCCCTTAAACCACAGCACACGCGCACACGGCATATAGTTAGTTCATTTTACCTTTGCGAAGCTTTGCCATATAAACAGAAGTAAAACAACTTCAGAAGATCGTAATTTTGAGGCTTCTGGTAAAGGCAGGTTAAATCTGTGACGCGCTTTGGGCAACAATGAGGAACGAATCATGAGTGAGTGATTAAATCACTGAACTATATCACTGGACAGACTTTCGTTACACTGTTGTGCTCTCATTTTCAAGCCAAAAGTATAGCAAGGGGGATTAAAGCTTGTGGTCATGATGGTAAAATCGTTTATTTAAAGGCACAGTAAGCCTCCCGTAAACCATCACAGATACTGTCAGGCTTTTACACACAGTACAAACACCCTTCCATTTGAACGCTCACCAAACGGGAACATCCTAGGTGCCCTCCGGAAAGAGCGAGCAATTTTCAAAGAATTTATTTTTGCGTGGTTTATCTTACCCCTGAGCCATCGTGAACCCGTGTGATCAAGTTTCCCTTTTTCACAATGTAGTCGTCAGTTAGTAATTTGAATGCGACTCGCTGTGAGCTTATCTGCAATAGCACGTTATTAAGTACCTCTGACTATGTACAAAACAAACGGTTGTGGTTCACAAGAACTCTCGCGATGGCTTTTGACTGTTCAGAGGAACTGGCGATAGGTATAAACCGTCATCTGCTACCAGAACCACGACCTTGCGTGACCCTGCTTCCGGGCTTTTCTTTTTTCAAACTTTCAAAACTTCGAATTGTACTGATCTTGTCTTGATGAAAAAAGAATTCTTTTATGATTTAAGAAAGTTTGTGTAACAAGATGTCAATTTATCATTTAGATTTTAAAAGTTAGGTCCAGCGCCAAAACGCACCATGGTCTGATTGTCTCTGACACTCTCTCCGCAAAATTAATTTTTTGAAAATTGCTCGCTCTTTACGTAGGGCACCTGGGATGTTCCCGTTCGGTGAGTGTTCAAATGGAAGGGTGTTTGTACTGTGTGTAAAAGCCTGACAGTATCTGTGATGGTTTACGGGAGGCTTACTGTGCCTTTAACGTCACTCTGTAAAAACATTGGCGACATTTGTCTTAGATTAAAAACACACACAGGCGCGCACACAAACTTTCCCTTTATGTACAGTGGTTCACCACCCTCCCACCCCCGCACACTCTCGCTCATCTAATTAAAAGTGGTAATAAGAGATACTTGAATATAAAAGGGTATTCTTAAAAGGTTCTGATACAAATATAAAGTAGCTATGAGAAGCAATGGCGTTAGTTGCAGTAATATCTCTTGCTTGTGGTCAATTGTCCTAAGAAATGTTGATTAAACTGGAAGATGATACTCTCCAGGTGTTCTCATCATTTGACCTTCCACTGTCCTTCTTCGGCAATTGCGCGAAGAGTGGTATTGTCCAGTTTTCTGAGGTCCGAAGGTACACTAAAAGCATTTCGAAAGTCCACCTACACCATATACTTATGCCCTTCTAATATTTGTGGGACACTGATCTATCTTACTATGTGACTTTCAGAAAGATTCGGTCAAATTTAAAAGTTGGTTCTGACGTGTGTTTTACGCTTAGTCTGTGCGTGCAAGCTAAGAGACAAGGGCCATGTATTTTAAATGTGAACTGTTTGTGTATATATATTGCTTCTATTTCTCTGGGGGGTTTTCATGTAAAGCCATGACATTGTCTGTCTATGTTTACCGTAACTCGACAGACCATAAGCTTGTCTTGCCCATTCTGTTTTAACAGTTTTGAGGTAAAAATGAATCAACATAAAAATTAAAACACACAAACAACCTAACTAACTTTGATGCGCACAGAACACTCGCATTTTGTATCACTTCTTAATATTCTAAATATAAAGTACATCAAGGTAAAACTGCATTAATCGCTTCAGGTTAGGTGCCGGAGAACTGATTTTGCGTAACTCTTCCTCGCTCATGTCTAGTGTTCTGAGTGCTTCTCTCCCTTACTCCGTCTGCAGTGGAAATGGAACACTCAATGTCTTACAACTCATACGACACTGGAATCTATTTGCATATGTTTGAAACTTTGCTGTGATGCCTAAGTTGTTATCGTATGGCATGGATCAAATCTTGTAGCGTGTATCTTAAAGTTCTCGACCTTCTGATGCCCTTAGCTTCGTTTGTGACTGTGCTCAGTCAGCTTTGGGGTTCTGGACTGTCATTGTTCATCAGAGCGAGGGTATAGTATTAAGTAAACATTGATGAAGAGTCGGTTAGTTATTTACACCCCCGGTATAGGGGTGTGTATAGGTTTCGCTCGATGTGTTTGTTTGTTTGTTTGTTTGTGTTCGCATATAGATCTCAAGAATGAACGGACCGATCGTCACCAAACTTGGTGAACAGGTTCTATACATTCCTGAGAAGGTCCTTACAAAAATTGGGACCAGTCAAACACACGGTTAGGGAGTTATTGGTGGATTAAAATTATACAAGGACTTATAGAGGAACATCTTAATGGTCAAAGGGAAATAACCATTCTCACTCAGTCACTGCCACCAACTGAGAAGGTTATTTCCCTTTGACGGGGGTGTTTTTCCTACCTCGTAGGAATTTCTTGTTTTTTTTTTATATCGTCTCCAGCTCTTCACTTGATGTAGAGTGGTTTAATTGTAGCCTTGGTAAGCATATAGGGTGGTTTTCAAGCCTCGATTAAAAACACTCATCTCAAATTATGCTACTTATCATATTAATTTCAATGATAACCCCAGTACTGAAGAGAGGTTTTGATTACGCCTTGTTAGACCTACGTCAACGAAGAAGTGGGGTTTTAATGGCATCTTGATTGACCGACAGCGTCAGGTCGGTTGCAAGTGGTTGTGTTTGCTCTCGTTCACTTGAGTAGTTTGAGTGTGCTCATCGCTATCAGAAGTGGTTCGTTAGTGATTAATTTTTCATTTATGATTGACGATTAGTCATACCGTTCTGAGAGAGGGCCTACTTTTAGCAGTGTTAAGTGATTGTACTAAACCTGGCAAGAACGTCTTCTCATACTGAGAGTTTAGTTGCACAGACCTACCAATACATGTACAATTATATTGTTCTGTAATCATTTGTCTGTTTATTCTGGAAAATTGCTCGATGATAAACGTCGTAAAATTGTTTATTAAAAGTTCAAAGTATGTTTGATAGAAATTGACCGCCATCGTGTTCACCTGTACTTTATTAAACTTTACAGGAACCGCTAATATAAACATTTGCAAGAGTATGGTTCCCGATAATTATCACCTATGAACATTTGTCACAACATTGCAATTTAATTGAAGCCCTGTGCATAATAAATATGGCGTTATTATTTTTCTTTTTGTATGTAAAGAATAGTGAGCATCCAATTACACATTGACACATGTGTATGCCTCAAAGAATACCTGTGTGAGGAGACAAACCCCACGCGGCTTAGACAGCCATCAAAATAACAACGCAACATAACCCAACCTAAACCCAACCTAACCTAACTTTTTTTTCTGTGAAATGATTCATCACTGGACAATGGATTACACAACAGGGTGTGTCTCTTAATTCCAGTATGGATCTCATTTTTGGAAGAAAATACCTCGTTCTCACGATAACAGTTGAAGCATGCTGTCACTGTAGTAACAGCAAACAATCGTTTTAATTTACTTTGTCCAAACTACATTTAACATGCACAGTTAATATTTCATGGGGATTACATTATTTACTCTCTGACTGCAAACACAGCAACATTTTCTCTTTTTCCAGCACTTATAATGGATGTAATGTAGGGCGGAAAAGGATCAGAGTAGAATATCAGTAAATAAACGGGAAGAAGCTCCATAACTGCGTAATAGTTTCAGCACTACCATTAATCCGTCAATACACAGCTCTCGAATTCGGTGACCCACCCGGTTTGAATAAGCCCACTTGTACAAACAAGTGCTTCGTTCTATTCCGTTGCAATTTAATGAGCAAATGATTTTTCTGTGGATCGTAGACGAGGTTGCTAACATCGAACAAAGGGCAGATAATAAAGGTGAGAATTGTCTCGGCAGCAAAGACCATATTTGCAAGGAAGGTAATGGTGTGTGCAGAATCTTAGCAACATCTGACAGTGGTCGCCAACACCCACCGAAAACCATTGATTGCAACAACAGCAGTACTCTGGATAAGAGCTTAAATAGGTCATTTAGCAATTCATGGATTGATCTCTTTTTTTACTTCTTATTCCTCCTCCTCCTCCTCCTCCTCCTCCTCCTCCTCCTCCTCCTCCTCCTCCTCCTCCTCCTCCTCCTCCTCCTCCTCCTCCTCCTCCTCCTCCTCTTTTTGTTTATCGTTTTGTTTGGCTGTATTGTTGAGAATGTTATACCTGTTTATCAGAGATAACTGGTCCACTTTGCAATTAATTGATTCGCCTTCACCTCATGTTTTTGGTTATCGGTCGTCTTACGATGCTTCCTACGCGGTTTATTAATAAGATTGTTGTTGCTGATTATCTCGAACTGTTACACCCAGAGAAGTTATTCAACCTGTTCGCTGCCAGTAAACACTTGCATACAAAGCATTACCTATATTTACCTGAATTGACGACTTACAATGTGCCCTTGATGAAAATGGATACACCACACACACACTCACACATTGTTTATTTGCTTGCGTTCTTCTTTGCTGTTTATTAAACGGTTTGTTGCCTGTTAAAGCAAGTTACCTAGGACGTCACACTGACGTCTTGGAGGCAATGTAAGGGTTAATGAAGGCTTAACCTGATCGTTTAGCAGCTCATTGTTTCACATCGTCTTCATTCTTCTCATCCTCCCAGCTTCTCCGCTTTTTGTTTATCGTTTTTCTGTTCGTGCCTTGAATTGATAAGAGTGCTGTTCCTGATTGGGTCATTAATATAAGTAATTAATTGATTCACCTGCTCCTTCTCCTCTTTTTGTTAATCGTTTTTCTTGCCCTGCTGCTCCCACTCGTTTTATTGATAAGAGTGCTGTTGCTGATTATCAAGGACTGTTGCAGCAAGACTGAACAGTTTTTGTGTGATTTTTTTAAAGGGCTTACATTGGTCGTTTAGCAAGAATTGATTCACCTCCTCTTTTTTTTTCTCCCCGCTCCTCCTATTTTTGTTTATCGCTTTTCTTTCCCTGCGTCTCCCACACGATTTATTGATAAGAGCGTTTTCGCTGATTATCGTTATACCAAGAACATTTGTTTTATTAAGGCTTAACTGGGTCACTTAGCAATTAATTGATCAACCTCCTCCTCCTCCTCCTGCTCCTCCTCCTGCTCCTCCTCCTGCTCCTCCTCCTGCTCCTCCTCCTGCTCCTCCTCCTCCTGCTCCTGCTCCTGCTCCTCCTCCTGCTCCTCCTCCTGCTCTTCCTGCTCCTGCTTATCCTCCTCCTGCTCCTCCTGCTCCTCCTCCTGCTCCTCCTCCTCCTGCTCCTGCTTATCCTCCTGCTCCTCCTCCTGCTCCTGCTCCGGCTCCTGCTCCGGCTCCTCCTGCTCCTCCTCCTCCTCCTGCTCCTCCTCCTCCTGCTCCTCCTCCTGCTCCTCCTGCTGCTCTTCCTCCTCCTCTTCCTCCTCCTCCTCCTCCTTCATCTCCTCCATTCTCATTTTCGTTGTGTGTGTGACGCCTTTCTTACCGTACCTCCCACTCGGATTATTGACAAACATGTTTTTGCTATTTAGCATCGATTGGTTACGCTGGGAAGAAAATGTCGCTACAATTTAGGAATAACAGGGAAAAGCGTGATTTATTGCCGAGTAAGCATTAGGTGCTCATCTAACCATTTCGGATATAATATTCAAGGCACACACCTTCCCGAGTAAACACTTTGGCTCACCGTCTCAGATCAGGCCAGGCTTTGACATGGAATAAAACCATCCCTCCGTTTGGACACATACCGAAAGTCACCATCCTGGATGCTATCTGTGCATGCACAGTGGGAACTTTGGTTGTTGTTTTTTTTTTTTTTTTTTTTTTTTTTTTCTTTCTTTTTTCTCTTCTTTTTCTTTTTTTTTTTTTCTTTTGAACCTCAGTTATAATATGACTCGCTACGAGTATGATACTGTGAGCGAAGCTGAACAGTTTAAACGTAAACAGAATGGGTTATAAATAATAATAATATCATTCTTTCGTTTAACATGGACAATCTTCGAAAATGTACAATATTTTCAATCAATTATAATTTAGCTATAATTCTCTCCGTCAACTGGCATTTGCACACTTTCTCTCTTTCTCTATCCTCTCTCCCCATCCTCTCTCTCCCTCCCCTCCCCTCTCTCCCTCTCTCTATCTTTAATCGTCCTCTCTCTCTCTCTCCCCCTCTCCCCTTCTCTGTCTCTCTCACTTTGGTTATGAATCAGTTTCGCAAAGCCATAATAAGTGGCTTTTTTTAACACTGAAATAATTAATTTTAAAAAAATAATACCAGCTCCTTTTAGCAAGCAGACAAGGCGTTGATTTTGGGTATGTGACCAAGTGGAAGAATGATCATATCCCATGTCAAAACCTGACCAGATCTGAGATGGAGAACCGGACTGTTTCCACGGGAAGGAGTGTGTCATTAGGCCAAATAAAAATATATGTTGGTTTAGGGTAACCCGACCGACCCTATTTTTTCCCGCCGACCCTAACACGATTTTTCCTTTCTAAAAAAAAATAAAACATGTTGGCACATTTTGCGAACCATATCGAGACGAAGAGAAGTAACCTCCTTTAAAATCGACTAAATAATTTTTTTTTTTGGGGGGGTCACGTTATATATATTTTTGTTTGGCCTTAAAGATGACGTATGTAGACTTTGATGGGTTATATAAAGGTGTGTAAGCGTGACTCAGCAAACAACATATTGCATAATTACTGACGAGCGCAGTGGCGTGGTGGTAAGACGTCGGCCTCCTAATCGGGAGGTCGTGAGTTCGAATCCCGGTCGCAGCCGCCTGGTGGGTTAAGAGTGGAGATTTTTCCGATCTCCCAGGTCAACTTATGTGCAGACCTGCTAGTGACTTAACCCCCTTCGTGTGTACACGCAAGCACAAGACCAAGTGCGCACGGAAAAGATCCTGTAATCCATGTCGGAGTTCGGTGGGTTATAGAAACACGAAAATACCCCGCATGCTTACTCAACGAAAGCGGAGTGAGCTGACTATGCTCTCAGAGTATAGTGTGGGGAACACAAATGGGCAAACGAGTTCACACGTAACCAGACAATTCTGGAACGCCGAAGAAGAAGAAGAAGAAGAAGAAGAAGAAGAAGAAGAAGAAGAAGAAGAAGAAGAAGAAGAAGAAGAAGAAGAAGAAGAAGAAGAAGAAGAAGAAGAAGAAGAAGAAGAAGAAGAAGAAGAAGACGAAGACGACGAAGAAGAAGACGAAGACGAAGACGAAGCATACTTACTAATGGAGCTTGTGCTCACTTGCCTGTATTGTCGATGGCAAAATTCTATACGCATGTTGATAAAGGCACAATGCTCTGCTATGCTAACTTGGTGTTTCTGTCCCCAGAACTAGTGTCTGTTTGGGACATGACGCACAATCTTTGAGTGGGAATCTCATTCAGATTTGATATCTCAACTGACGCTGGTGTCAATCTGCAAACTTATTTCTTTAAACGATTCCTACTTTGCACAGCTAGCAGTAAGGATGTTGACGGTTGGTATGAAAGTGCTGGGATGGTCTCAACACGTGTAAAAGTCTGACCAGAAATTGTAGGCCAAATAGCTTTTTCGTCCTTTTTATATAAAAGGCCAAATACAAATAATTATATGTTGGTTTAGGGTAACCCGACCAACCCTGATTTTTCCCGCCGACCCCACACCTTTTTTTTCATTTCTCAACAAACTGTTGGCACATTTTGCGAACCATACCGAGACTAAGGAAAATAACCGCCTTTAAAATCGACTAAATTTAAGGAAAAAAAAGAAAGAAAAAAAAAAACACCGACCTACCGACCCTATCTTTTTTAGTCACGTTACCCTAAACTAACATATATTTTTATTTGGCCTAAGAGATTAGATCCACTTTTGTCGCTTGCTGATTGCACATACAACGTTTGAAGCTTCCATGTTTGCAGTGCACTTTCAAAGGCGTTTAGCTGGTTCAGTTCAAGCGCTTTTGCTGAAACGTTTTTGTTAAATCGCTCGTTTAGCTGTTTGTGTGGCTAGAACTCTACAGAGTGCAACAGCAAAGATGTGTGAATTTGCCCTTAATGTTTTTATAACACTTCAGTTAAATGTTCCAAAATCAAAATTAACAACAAAACGTGTTATGCAAGTTGTTGTTTGTTCGTCCAATATAAGGTTTAAACCAACAAGCTCAAAATAGGCTTCTCCTTCATAAGACCTTTCTTAAACTCTTTGGACGAATTTGGAGGCGACAATGTTGAAAATTATGATGTAAACATTTCTGGTGTAAGCTCGTCATAGGGAAGCTACAAACTTTTTAAACAACCCTCGCAGATTAAAATAGGTTTCGACGGGCGCAGTGGCCTGGTGGTAAGACGTCGGCCTCCTAATCGGGAGGTCGTGAATTCGAATCCCGGTCGCTGCCGCCTGGTGGGTTAAGAGTGGAGATTTTTCCGATCTCCCAGGTCAACTTATGTGCAGACCTGCTTGTGACTTAACCCCCTTCGTGTGTACACGCAAGCACAAGACCAAGTGCGCACGGAAAAGATCCTGTAAGCCATGTCGGAGTTCGGTGGGTTATGGAAACACGAAAATACCCAGCATGCCTACTCAACGAAAGCGGAGTGAGCTGACTATGCTCTCAGACTATAGTGTGGGGAACCCAAATGGGCAAACGAGCTCACACGTAACCAGAAAAATTCTGGAACGCTGAAGAAGAAGAAAAAAAATATTTTTCTACATCATACGATGTTTGTTTAAGGCTTTTCTGAAATCCCGTTCATAATTGTTTTTGCTGCTGTGAAATTAAGGCTGTTATTAAAATTTGAAATAATATCTCAAACACGGTTTTTCTTTTTCTGCAGGTTTGCTCAGTTTGTCTCGTGTTTAACTAGATGATCAAGGGTTCGCCGAAATTAAAGTTTTGTTTGAAACTCAAGGGAGGCTGATTAAATGGCGTCTCGAGTGTAAATTGACCAACTAATTTTTAAAAAGTGCATGTGCCAAAGAAACAACTCAAATGGATTTGAAATTCAACGCTCAGAGCAGCCTATCCCCCAAGTTTGGTTTCACGAACACGTCTTCTTGTTGTGAATACGAAGTGTCAACACTCTGAAAATGTATCTTCCGTCTTTAAAAGCGATGATTCTGAAAGCTACATGTCATGTATCCATTTGTTTGTGACCCTACTCCCACAACAAACACAGGCAGACGGATCCATGAAGACCGATATACTGACTGCTCGAGAGGCAGAATGACACACACACACACACACACACACACACACTGCCACACACACACACACACTGACACACACACACACACACACACGCACACACACAATCAATGAACACTTTGATGCTAATGTTGACCAATGTCCCGGCACAAACAAGGGCCGCAACTCGTCGTAAAGGGAGACAACTCTTGGTTCCATCGCACTCTGTTGACTGCGTTTCTTGGTATCGACTTTCTCCCACTTCTGACGTCATCACCCTGTTGTCGGGATTGGCGGACCTCAGAGGGTGAGAGGGTGAGAGGGAGTGAGGGTGGGGAAGGGGGTGGGGGAAGCAGACGAGATAGAGAGAATGTTGGAATGAATACGACTCGAATTAGTATGTCTGTCTATGCCTGTTTCTGTATCTCTGTGTGCACGCGAGCGCGCGCGTGTGTCTGTGTCTGTGTCTGTGTGTCTGTGTCTGTCCGGCTCTGTCTGTCTGTCTGTCTGTCTGACTGTTTGCGGCCACCTTTTCGCAAGAGAAGCTTCAAATATGAAAAACAAAGTGGAAAAACTGTATCCTTGTGAAACAAAAACATAATGGCACAGGCCAACTGCCGGTCATTAAGCAGGCCGCATTCCCTCGCGAAAGCTTCGATCTACACACGCCGAGAGACGACAGCACAGCAAGTCACAGACCGGAAACCCATTACGCGCATGACTTTTCACACGTTAGGAACATTCTGTTCTTGGTTCACCAGACAATAAGTCTGCGGACAATTAGTTCCTCCTGCTGTGCACGTTTGCCATTCTGCACGTGAAAATCGTGATGTTTCCAAACAATGTGTTGCTGATTTCTTTTTTTTCTCACTTGTATTTTTTTTGGGTTATTCAGATGTAGTTTTCTTCACAGTGGCTAAGTGAGGAGTGAAAGTCGAACTGACATGAATACTTCTTCTTATATCTGAGGTGTTTCCCATCGCACATTGACATCATTACATTTAGTCAAGTTTTGACTAAATGTTTTAACATAGAGGGGGAATCGAGACGAGGGTCGTGGTGTATGTGTGTGTGTGTGTGTGTGTGTGTGTGTGTGTGTGTGTGTGTCTGTCTGTCTGTGTGTGTGTGTGTGTGTGTGTGTGTGTGTGTGTGTGTGTGTGTGTGTCTGTGCGTGTGTGTGTGTAGAGCGATTCAGACCAAACTACTGGACCGATCTTTATGAAATTTGACATGAGAGTTCCTGGGAATGATATCCCCGGACTTTTTTTCTTTTTTTCGATAAATACCTTTGATGACGTCATATCCGGCTTTTTGTAAAAGTTGAGGATGCACTGTCACACCCTCATTTTTCAATCAAATTGATTGAAATTTTGGCCAACCAATCTTCGACAAAGGCCGGACTTCGGTATTGCATTTCAGCTTGGTGGCTTAAAAATTAATTAATGACTTTGGTCATTAAAAATCTGAAAATTGTAAAAAAAATATTTTTTTTATAAAACGATCCAAATTTACGTTCATCTTATTCTTCATCATTTTCTGATTCCAAAAACATATAAATATGTTATATTTGGATTAAAAACAAGCTCTCAAAATTAAAAATATAAAAATTATGATCAAAATCAAATTTTCAAAATCAACTTAAAAACGCTTTCATCTTATTCCTTGTCGGTTCCTGATTCCAAAAACATATAGATATGATATGTTTGGATTAAAAACACGCTCAGAAAGCTAAAACGAAGAGAGGTACAGAAAAGCGTGCTATCCTTCTCAGCGCAACTACTACCCCGCTCTTCTTGTCAATTTCACTGCCTTTGCCACGAGCGGTGGACTGACGATGCTACGAGTATACGGTCTTGCTGAAAAATTGCATTGCGTTCAGTTTCATTCTGTGAGTTCGACAGCTTGACTAAATGTTGTATTTTCGCCTTACGCGACTTGTTTTTGTTTTCTTCTCAAAGCGAAAGTCTGTCTTGGCTACAGTTATCTTCAATTTAATCTGACATGGCAGCTGCCATCGTGAATGTGTCCTCAACGGATTTCTGTTTTTCACAGATAAATCCTACGCGTTTAAAAAATATCAAATCTAAAAGTATTTG
>NC_090246.1:14158001-14168001 GCF_037325665.1 Littorina saxatilis
CTTTCCAAGCATTGGGGAAAAAGTATAATATCCGCACCATTCTCCTTCAGAATCGACAGTGGGACCACAGTTTCTGAATGAGACTCGCTCCACCATTGTTACCTTCATGTCTTTGCTGATTGGCTGAAACGGGGCTCTACCCACATCAATTCTCTCTATCGATTGGTACATCAAAGAGAGGCTAGTTGATTGTCAACTTCTTTTTACCTCCCTGTCTGTCTTTCTTTCTCCGTCTCTCTCTGTCTCTGTCTGTCTCTCTCTTTCTTTCTGTCTCTCTCTGTCTGTCTCTCTCTCTCTTTCTCTCTCTCTCTATTTGCCCCTCTATCTCTCTCTCTCTCTCTCTATCTATCTCTCTCTCTCCCTCTCTCTCTCTCTCCCTTTCTCTTTTACACTCACTCTCTCTCTCTATTATGTTTCTGAAATGCAGTGTAGCATATGATAATTGAAGAATATTCTCGATGTGTGAGGATCTCTGAGTGTTTATAAACGCCTAGCCTGATTGCGAACATGGTTGTGTGGTTTAGGAGAGACTATTTTAGAGAAGGTGTTAGTGTGATTTAGAAGGAGAAGGTTTGTGTGTGGTTTAAGGGAGAAATGTTTCCAGTGTTTTCACTGGCAAAAAACATAATTGGGGTTTCAGTCTGTGTTTGTTTCTAAATCATGGACAAACCTCTTCTCTTCTCGCACCTTATGCGCTCTTTTGTATTTCGTTTTACACATTCTTTTGGAAAAAACGTTGTGGGAAACATGACAAGGTCATTGTGGGAAAGTCAATTCTTGCACACACACACACACACACACACACACACACACACACACACACACACACACACCCCAATACATAGACGCATGCATGCATGCATGCATGCACGCACGCACGCAAACACACATTTGACGCAAACACACAAATATACGCACGCACGCACGCACGTACGCACGCACGCACACACACAGACACACACACTCACACGCACACACGCAGGCACGCACACACACACACACAAACACACACACACAAACACACACACACACACACAAACACTCACGCACGCACACACACACACACACACACATACACACACACACACACACACACTCATACACACACAACAATGCTCGTAATTTCACTCTTTAAAAGTCAACGTTCAACAACAACTCTATTTGTATTATCCACAACCACAATTAAAATCAAGAAAAGCCGTTTCAGGAGAAACAAATCAGTTCAAAATACATTCAGAAATAGTTTTAATATTGTTTTGCGCCATAGAAATATTGACCCCGAACCTGCATGCACACAACGCAGCTAATGAGTATCTGATCCCGGGCATGCGCAGTAGGCAGGAAGGAGTTCTTTTCCCTTGCGTCGAGCACATGTTCGTGTTTGAAAAGGCATTATTCATTTGTCTGCTTTAATCGGTGGACGATTTAACGCTGTTTGCATGGAGAACTCATGGATAAATATTTATCAAACCTCGTTACTGTACATCCTCGTGACCCCCCCCCCCCCCCCCCCCCCCATCCCACCCCACTCTCTTCCCCACCCACGCGCCAGCTCTGAATATAAAATCATTTGAAAATACCCATGTTTGAGCCCGTAAAATGCGAGGTCTTCCGCATTTTGAAAGCGCTTCGTGTTAAAAGGGATATGCTATTTACATGTTCACATCATAAGGACACTTTGAAACCGTTTACGTCTCATTCCTGAAGTGTTTAGGTTTGAGGAGGGTACAGAAGCAGATGTTGCAAGGCAAATGTAAGGATTGGTTCTTATAACACTTGAAGTAAAGGAATAACCTTTTTCGAAGAGGAAGTGTGAAGGTCGAAACATGAATTGTAATGTTATAAATCCAGACATTTGAAATATCGCTTTTAACAAACACCTGGTTAGAAAATGTGTTGTCACTTAGCAAAATGTAGACATTATACTTAGTACGGTCGCGGTAAACAATGGCTATCGAGAATCTGTGTAACATGTCATATTTTGTTCAACAATGCAAATAACATGTATATGTCGATGCATTCTGGTGAGAATTATTCGTTTGCTTACGTTTGAAAGCACACAGACATGCACTCTTGTAGTCTCGGCCAGACGCTTAAAATATGAATTTTAGTCGGCCTCTGACGTCATATGGCTCAAAGAAGGGAAATCCAATGTTTAATCGACACATCACCACTACGCTACCCGTTATAAAAAAGAAAACGCCTCCCCCCCGCCCCCCCCCCCCTTCCCCGAAATCAAATTCGCAAGAGCAAACTTGCTGACACTAAAATACACCACAAATCAAAATAAGAAAGAGTGACCCCATTCTTATTATTTTTTATTATTTTTTTATTATCTTAAATGGAAGAACAACTCATTTCCTACCAATACACATTTATTTGGTTCAGCTATTGCGCCTAGCAGTGTTGTTTTGCAATTTTGAAGAAGACTGGTGTCAGCCTCGTCAGAAGCCCCAAAAGGTTTGTTTTGGCGTCATTTGTATGTGGGATATGTGGTTTAACCCCCCCCCCTAGTTTTGTAATGGCTCGTTGTATTGCTTTTGAATTTGATATTTTTTGTGTATTTCCACCAGAAATGGTGTCTTTGTGTGGTAACAGAGAGACATTTTAAGAATTACCCAGGAGTTATTTTAGAAATTCTGTCAAAGTTCAAAAACTTGCCTTTTTTCTGAAATTTATTTTGTGCTTATAATATCTACCCAGAAAATAACATCTGTTAATACATTTGAAGAAATTGCTCTTTGTTGCATCTAGGGACCTTTTTATAGCAAAATAAAACATACTGCAAAGTTCTGTCTTTATGTTTTCGCAAAACTACAAGTTTTATCACAAAGTCGCAAAAAAACGTCAATTTTGACCCATAATTCATTCAAATATCACTTTTAAGGACAAAACACATTTTCTCTGAGGATTTTTATCAAGAACCTTGAAGCAAAACTTAACAAACTTGCCAAAGAATCAAAAACTAATTTCTCCCCTTTTAAGCAACGTCACATCACTGACCATCTGCTGTACACAACGTCTCCCCTTCCCAGCACCGCTCACAGCAGACGTCTTCCTCAATCATACACGTTGCCTCCATTCCCATCTTGCAAAAGTTGCACCCCATGTATTGGTCGTCATACATGCACAAAGATTCTTGAATCAGTTCGAATTTTTCCGCACAGTAGGACAAGGCACGTTCTTTGCAAGTCACGCCGTCGGTGACACACGTGTGGATACAGGTCTTGAGAACCTTGATGCGGTTGTGCTGGGCTGTGTTCAACGTCTGACACTTTTGCTTCACATTCTCCCCTGCATAGCTGTCAGCGTGTCCGCTCTCGTGGGGGTCTTCCTTGCAGAGGCTAACTTGATACCAACAGGCATGGCAACAGTCTTCATCGCTAGCCTTATCCTCACATTTTTTTCTCCTCTCTCTCTAAGCAGTGCCCGCACCTGAAGAGGCCTGAAGTTTGCACGCATTTCTGTTGATAATACTCGTACTCATCCACCATTAGGTCATACATTTTGAGGCATTTTTCCAGCGCCTGGGAATAACAGTCGTGTTCAAGTTCTTCGGTGAAGCAGTTCTTCAGGCAGTGTTGGAGGTGCTTGAGATCGTGGTGCTGAGAGAGATGCGTCTTGTGGACGAGAAGGTCGTGGTGGATTTGGTGGTTCCAATGCCACCAAGAGCCCGAGGATGTGTGGGTCAGAGTTAGCAGTAGGAGCAAGCTTACTGCCAGGTGTCGTTGGGATTGGCGTGGCATCTTCCAGATTATTCTGGAATCGTTGGGAAAATCATAACAGTAGCTTAAAGCGATATAGAAGCATTCAGTCAATACATCGGCCTAAACTAATAGCTGAGACACAGGTCGAAGCGGTCTCGACAAAAACTGCCAACAGTGAACCTACTTTGCATTCAACGGAATTTCTTCGTTTAAATGCAACATAATGAATGTATTGTGTTTTTGCATAAAATGCCAATTCTTCGTTTTGAACACATTTTCCTTTTATGTACAACATATGTAGCGGTGGTTGTCAAATATCTCACAAAAATGTAATTTTATTTTATCAATATTAAAATCAAAGGAAAGCAACATGTCGAGAAAAAAAACACCAGTTCAAACAAAAGCAGAAAGTAAACAAAACGCTAAAAAACCATGTGTTTTAATATTCATAAATGTATGTGAATTTTATGAACATGTAAACAACAACAAACGAAATAAGAAAGGGAAAAAATGCTCCTTGTACAGACAACGAGAGAAAGTTTGAGTGAGAGAATAAAAAGCATAATCATGAACTCACTTTGTTATGATTTCAAAACAATACTGACTAATGTCCGTAGTGGGTGCACTGTGATGTGAAACCTTGCCCTTGGTACAAGTGAGAGAGAAAAAAAACTACACCTTGTATTTATCACCTTTAAATATATAGATTAACTGTCAGATATGCCGATCTTGTAAACATAAGCCTTGTCGTTTTATGTTCTAGAGTACAGGTCCTGTTTTTCGGGCGGGACATATTCCGAACAACATTTAATGACCTCGCTCACACTCACACTTTAGAACACAACTTAATGCATAAATGACACCCAAAAAATGTCACCTAACTGGTGATTTTTACTTCCGTTAGATGTATTACAAAATATCAAGGATTTTTTTTCTTTCTTCTAAATTCGATGTTATATATTTGCGAAGGTGTGCCAGATGTTCAGACTTCGCGAACTTGTATAGACACATAACTTACAGTTTCCTCACAGTTGATTACTGTTCAGACTTCTAGAACTTGTATGGACACATACCTTACAGTTTCATTACAGTTGATTACTGTTCAGACTTCTAGAACTTGTATAGACACATAACTGACAGTTTCTTTACAGTTGATTACTGTTCAGACTTCTAGAACTTGTATAGACACATAACTGACAGTTTCTTTACAGTTGATTACTGTTCAGACTTTTATAACTTGTATGGACACATAACTGACAGTTTCTTCACAGTTGATTACTGTTCAGATTTCTAGAACTTGTATAGACACATAACTGACAGTTTCTTTACAGTTGATTACTGTTCAGACTTTTATAACTTGTATAGACACATAACTGACAGTTTCCTTACAGTTGATTACTGTTCAGACTTCTAGAACTTGTATAGACACATAACTGACAGTTTCCTTACAGTTGATTACTGTTCAGACTTCTAGAACTTGTATAGACACATAACTGACAGTTTCCTTACAGTTGATTACTGTTCAGACTTCTAGAACTTGTATAGACGCATAACTGACAGTTGATTACTGTTCAGACATTCTTTTCGTTTTATTTGCGTAAAGAAGTCACTTCATACAGCATAACTGTATTCATTATCTCTCTGAGCTATGTTCTTCATGCGAAACCAATTGTTCATTGTCAGACATTAAGACAGGCAACGACAACTTTGATCTAACTGGGGTTGTTACTATCTGATCACGTTCTGGCACAGCATCATAATTATATTCAAATGTATGAATTTCTCCAAATGTTTCTGATGATTAAATGACACTCAGTGGGTTTTTTTGTGCCTAAAAATAGTATAGATCATTCGTGCAAGGTGCAATGCTCGCAAATTCTTTACACACATTGCAAGGTTCCAAAAAGTCTGGCGCAACAATCGCTGTCTTGGCTCTCCTAAACCTCATGCAGTCAAGACGTGAGTGAAAGAATTGACATGGATCTCTCTCCCCTTTTTTGTAGAGTCGGCTATCCCCGACGCTCTCTTTTACCCAGAACAATACAGTAAATCCACATGCTATTTCTGTCATTCTCATGAACGGTCGGGAAAAGAGTTGACAAAGTTTGAAGGATATATATCAAACGCCCTTTTGACAGACAGTAAGAGGGCTCTCCATTGCTCCAAAGGGTTCTCGTTTGCTCCAGAAATCCAATCTCTTTCATTTCTTTAATGCATCTGAGTGGGCTTAATGTCTACAGCATGGGAAGAAGGATCCGGGGGTTGAAGAATTCTATGCATGCTCCTGGTGACCTTAATCTTCGAGATGAGCGAAGATCTACCGAAGACTATGATCCCTTCTACTCTGACGTGCCGCCTGTGAAAGATCGGTGCACGATCTGGCGTGGAGGGTGTGATGGAGCAATTTTTCCCCTGCATAATTATGATTATCTGAAATGCGTTTTTGTTGTTGTTGTTGTTGTTGTTGTTGTTGTTGTTGTTGTTGTTGTTGTTGTTGTGTTGTTGTTGTTGTTGTTGGTGGTGGTGTTGTTGTTGTTGTCGTTGTTGTTGTTTTCGTCGTCGTTGTTGTTGTCGTTGTTGTTTTTGTCGTAGTCGTCGTTGCTTTGTTTGGTTGGTGTTGTTGTTGTAGTGGTGGTGGTGATTATTGTTTTTGTGTTGTTTTTGATGTTTCTGTGTTGTTTGTGGTTTGGTTTGGTTTGCTTTGGTACTGCTGTTTTGGACTTGCTTGAGTTAAGAAGGCCATTTAAGGACTGAGATTCCCTTTAAAAAAAACTTGTGGGGGCCTGTAATTGAAGATTGCCCAAAATCGGCTTCTTATCTGGTCACCGGTAAATTGAGCAACCCTACCTTATTTCCATCCTTAACATTTCCATCCACGTTTCGCAAAACGTTCAAAAACATACTCCCACACAGGCAGATTGTATGACGTTTTTAATCCATTCATCAAAACTGGCTATTTTAGATTGAATCACATCATGAACGAGAGTTTCATTGCCCGTTTGGGTTTCAAGTTTTAGGCAACAGTGTCCATAGAAAGGCTACTTTTAAACTCCACTGGTGTTTTGAAAGGGCCATGTTTATTCGTCCGAGTGGCTCTTGTGACGTCACAGATGCGAACCCGAGACCTGTGTCGGGATTTGAAAAGCACGGGAGAAATTTTAGGGCTCTCCGGGGATTGGTTCGTCTTGCACAAAACGAACCGGAAATTGGCCGCCATTTTGACTTTCAAGAGTTCTCTACCTTCCGTCGTCTGCTTTGAGTGGAGTTAAACGGGCATTTTGGGGCCTGGTTTTCAACAGCTGAACTTCACAGGAAATTGCAATCGAAAACGCATTTCGAGTCCTTCCTGGCGGGTCTGGACTCGCTAGTCTGTTATTTCGTGTGTGTGTGGGGGGTGTGTGTGTGTGTGTGTGTGTGTGTGTGTGTGTGTGTATGTATGTGTGTGTGTGCTGTGTGTGTGTGTGTGTGTGTGTGTGAGAGAGAGAGAGACAAGACAAGACAACATCTTTATTATCGAGGGTAATAGATAAGCAAGAATATATGCTTTTTTTACATCCAGAGAGAGATAGAGAGAGAGAGAGAGAGAGAGAGAGAGAGACAGAGACAGAGACAGACAGACAGACAGACAGACAGACAGACAGACAGACAGACAGACAGACAGACAGACAGACAGAGACAGAGACAGAGATAGATAGAAGGAGGGAGAGAGTGCGTAAACTGCAGTAGAAATAGATGTAACCAATATATGTGTACAACAGTGTGATAGTAGTAAATTGCATACGTCTTCGTCAATTCCCTTTTTTACAAAATGGCGTACATATAGTCACAGCTTCGGCTGGTTGTTTTCTGCCTTGTCGCTTACTTATCTGTCCACGAAGGCAGGTATTCGATTCATCAACATCAACAGAGTATTGTATTAATGTAGAAACATATCATTTAACTTCGTCGAATTCACTTTCATTCAATAGACGAATTCTGGAAATAACTCTGAAAGTTTTCCCACGTGACATTGTAGGCCAGTCACAAGCGAGGGTGTGTGTTTCATACACGCGTACAGAAACCACGTGTCGTATGTTTGTCCGAGAAAAAGCAAGGATATTCACTCTTTTACAACCGCATAAAAAAAATTTACCAGCAAAATAGATGGTTTCAGCAGCAAATAGGAAGGAGTGAGCAGCGAATGTGAAGCAGCAAATTGGATGAATTCAACAGCAGAATAGATTAATTTAACAGCCAAGCAGATTTCTTTAACAGTAAAAAAGATGCCCCACAGTAGTTCAGATGTAGTCACATGAAGTTATCTAGAAGATGAAAATACTCAGTCTCAGTAATAAAGCGTGCTGTAATAAAGTACATGTCAACCCACAATTGCTAGAAGGCGAACAAAGCTCAGGTGAATAAGGCCCAGATACAACTCTGATTACAGTTCATATGTAGTCACGTTTGTTGAATTCATGTAATCTGCTGCTGTGATCATCTATTCTGCTGCTGTGACCATCAATTCTGCTGTCAGTTGTATTTTCTTGCTGGTAAAGTATCTAATTTGCAGTTTAAATATCATTTCAGCTGTTCAAACAGCAAATCTGCTGGTTAACCATCTTTTTTGCTGCTAAAATATCCAATTTGCTGCTAAGTATATTTTTTGCTGCCAAAAATATTTATCGCAGCTAATTTGCTGTTGAAACGCATCTTTTTTGCTCCTGGTCCATCTAATTTGCTGGTCCATTAAATCCCTGCCAAAAGCCTTTTACAACCCATACAATCCCGACCGAGTTTTTCAAAAAAATCGTCTATTCTAACACAGCAGGTCTCCCCTCAGATGTCGCTCCACTGACAGGGTCTCGAGACCCCCATTGCAACTGTAATCGGTGGAACTTTAAACGGGATCTAAAGACAAGGAGGTTCATACTCTTGCTTTTGGAAAGCACAGTCTTCACTGACCTTGGATCCTCGGAGCGCTCGACGAAATGCCGACTTCTTTTTAAAGTCAAGTTCTCTGAGCCCGTCACATGCAAACATGGTCATATAATGTTGGATTAATTTGGATAACGGCAATTAGTAGTGCGTCCCAATAATCGTGTTTTTCAGATTTAGCGCGTCACGGGCCCCCCTCCATGAATTGCTAGTACATTTTTGTTCAAGCTTCCAAGTTGTGCGTTCAGGACGCAGAGACGCACAGTTTGGCCGGAGAGCCCTGCTAAGACAACACTGAGAAATGCGTGTCAGCAGCCTGCAAGAAGAACAGGACGATACAGCATTCCGGCTGAGTGCATTAGGACGATACAGCATTCTGAGTGCATTAGTACTCTGTTGCATTTGTTACATTTAGTCAAGTTTTGACAAAACGTTTTAACATAGAGGGGGAATCGAGACGAGGGTCGTGGTGTATGTGTGTGTGTGTGTGTGTGTGTGTGTGTGTGTGTGTGTGTGTGTGTGTGTGTGTGTGTGTGTGTGTGTGTGTGTGTGTGTGTGTGTGTGTGTGTGTGTGTACGTGAGTGTGTGTGTGTGTGTGTCTGTGTGTGTCTGTGTGTGTCTGTGTTTGTGCGTGTGTGTGTGTAGAGCGATTCAGACTAAACTACTGGACCGATCTTTATGAAATTTGACATGAGAGTTCCTGGGAATGATATCCCCGGACGTTTTTTTCTTTTTTTCGATAAATGTCTTTGATGACGTCATATCCAGCTTTTTGTAAAAGTTGAGGCGGCACTGTCACACCCTCATTTTTCAATCAAATTGATTGAAATTTTGGCCAAGCAATCTTCGACAAAGGCCGGACTTTGGTATTGCATTTCAGCTTGGTGGCCTAAAACCTAATGAATGAGTTTGGTCATTAAATGTCGGAAACTTGTAATTAAAATGTTTTTTTTATTAAACGATCCAAAAACAATTTCATCTTATTCTTCGTCATTTTCTGATTCCAAAAACATATACATATGTTATATTTGGATTACAAACAAGGTCTGAAAATTAAAAATATGAAAATTATGATTAAAATTAATTTTCCGAAATCGATTTAAAAACAATTTCATCTTATTCCTTGTCGGTTCCTGATTCCAAAAACATATAGATATGATATGTTTGCATTAAAAACAAACTCAGTAAGCTAAACAGAATAGACATACAGAAAAGCGTGTTATCCTGCACAGCGCGACCACTACCGCACTATTCTGCATGGCTTGTCGATTTCACTGCCTTTGCCACGAGCGGTGGACTGCCGAAACTACGAGTATGTGGTCTTGATGAAAAAAAGCAGTGCGTTCAGTTTCATTCTGTGAGTTCGACAGCTTGACTAA
>NC_090246.1:14173001-14213807 GCF_037325665.1 Littorina saxatilis
GAGAGTTCAACCATTAACTGGAAGACATCAACACGAAAATGATAAAAGAAAAGATGCAAGATAACAGCAGACGTTATCTTTTATTAAGCACTAAGAAAATCGTCGTTGGGGTTAGAAAATTGTTCCACTCCATTATAATATTATGGAGGCAGGTATGCAACAAAAACGCGTATACTTTGACAGATAACAACAGCTTGAAACCACATCCGCTTTGCTGAATCTGTCAGATTTGTTGATAAAGCCAGGGTGGTGAAACTCGGCTGTCGGCGCTTGTAATTGTCTGTCATACGATGAGACGTGAACTTAATTGTGAACATAGTTTGTAGAACATATGCACTAAAAGAGTTTTTAAAAATCGAAAAACAGCTGAACGGGTTTGGTTTTTTTAGAGTAAAAGAGAAACTAAGAGATGAAGAGCGAGAGAGAGAGAGAGAGAGAGAGAGAGAGAGAGAGAGAGAGAGAGAGAGAGAGAGAGAGAGAGAGAGAGAGAGAGAGAGAGAGAGAGAGAGAGAACGAACGAACGAACGAACGAACTTTATTACTCAAGGATGGAGATTTTAGGCTCACGCCTAGTCTTACAATCTGTCCCTGCTAAACTAAGACATAAAAATAAAGACAATAAAAGGACAATTGTCAATCGCAATCATACAGTATTACTAATTACAACATTACCTATACGAATACATAATGCATGATGGAACATTGAAATGTACATGTATGTCAATATAATACAAAGGAAAAGAAAAGTCCACTCGCACACACACCCGCGCCGCATGCCTGCAATCACCTTCGCACTCAATACAACACACACACTCACACACACACATACACACACACACACATACACACACACACACACACACACACACACACACACACACTCACACACACACACACACACACACACACACACACACATATATATGCGCACACACACACAGACATATACGCACGCACACACACATACACACGCAGACACACACACACACGCACACACACACACACACACACACACACACACACACATACACGCGCACACACTCACACACACACATACACACACACACACACACAACAACAACAACCTCATCATCATCATCATCGTGATCATCGTCGACATCATTATCATCATCAACAAAATATATAGAGGTTAGTGATAGCAATGCATTCTTGCTAGAAACAGCTTTTAAAATGTAACTGTTCGTGACATCAGATATTTGCGAAGCTGCGCTTTGAAATGTTTAATCGTGCTTGACCCCTTTATCTCACATGGTAGCTAATTCCAAATTGTTGAGCCCGAAAACGCTAAACTGGTTTTATATAAATCAATACGGGGTAGCGCGGAAATTAATTTGTTTGAGCCATATCTGTCTGTTGCTTTCTGAAATAATGATTGCATGTACCGTGGGGTCTCGTTTATTTGAACCTTAAACATTAAAAGCGCCTTATTAAATAATAACTGATCTTTAATTGATAAAAAATTAAGGCTGCTAAGCTTTTGATCTGTTGATGTTTGCGGACCCGGCATGATAAGTTTAGCTGCGCGACGGTGAAGAGAATTTACTTTTTTTAAGTGAACATCGCTACATCCATCCCAAAGTGTAGATGCATAATTCAGATGAGGTAAAAGAGAGAGAGAGAGAGAGAGAGAGAGAGAGAGAGAGAGAGAGAGAGAGAGAGAGAGAGACTCGAGAGAGAGAGAGAGAGAGAGAGAGAGAGAGAGAGAGAGAGAGAGAGAGAGAGAGACTCGAGAGAGAGAGAGGGGGGATGGAGTGATACAGACAGTCAGACAGACAGACAGACAAAAGACTGGCAGACAGACAGAAGACCACCGAGAAAGAGAGAGAGAGAGAGAGAGAGAGAGAGAGAGAGAGAGAGAGAGAGAGAGAGAGAGAGAGAGAGAGAGAGAGAGAGAGAGATTAAAATATTTCCTCAAAGTTCCATACAAACTTACCGGACATCTTAAGTGTCTGAAGCCAAAAGAACAAATGTATTATGCAATCACATCCGAACATGTTGTGCAACTTGTGTTTAACCCAAATGTACGCCAATCACACACACACACACACACACACACACACACACACACACACACACACACACACACACACACACACACACACACACACACACACACACACATACACACACACACACACAATCATCCATCCACCATCCACTAAATCACAATTTTCTCCAAGATTTGCAAAAACTCCTCTAACCTCTCATGATTTTAATTTCTTTACAGTTATGGCAGTCCACGACCACCAGCCAAGTTCAAGCCCCTGCACACAATTTTCCCCATCGCAATTGTGGCAGTGCAGCATTTTGTCTGGAAGAGAGCCAAGATTTTAATGAACCCCTGGGCTAGGGAAGAGACAACGGTAATTGGTGAAGATAAGGTCAACAACACAGAAACACAGAGACTTAATCATACACGCGTATAGCGTGCCAAAGATGAACCACTTGTGTTTCAGCAGAAAGGGAAACAAATATGATGTGAGCTTGGAAAGACTGAGAGAAATAATTGCTAACTTGTTAAAGGTTCCGGAGGTCAATCCTTTACAAGGTCCCAGTGTTAATTAAGAGAAGGAAGGAGGTCGCGGATCAAAGACTGGGAAAGATCGTAAAACCTTGAACCACGTGCGAAGATCTCAATCTAAATGATAGGGGAGATATATAGACTTACATAGGACGGAGTAATATTTTAAAACCAAGGGAAAGTTGAGAGGTATCAAGGTTAACAGGGGTGTGGGAGGGGGTGGGTGGAGTAGATCAGCATACAAAGAGAAAGTAGATTACACCTCATTAAAGCATCTTATTGATGTGATCGTTTTTTTTTTTGTTTTTTTTTGTTTTTTTTTGGGGGGGGGGGGGGGGGGGGGGGGGGCTGGCGAATTTGACGAACCTGAACAATCTAGGGAATCCACCGTACCTGTTTCTCCCTTAATCATTAAAGGTGTACATGGACCAAAAGCTACTCTTACACTGTGCCGAATTGCCCTTGCGAATAGAATTTTCCAATAATTCATAATGATCGGGACATGGTCGCAAAACATTCGTAAATGTTCTTAACCATTCACCACCATTCGCCTCTTGTGTTGAACATAGCAACATGTTCCTAATATTCGCAAATAAGTCATATTCTTCACTTTTTTGCAACGTACTTGTAAGATTTCGCAAGACATTCGTAATCATTGCAATGTATTTGTAACGCTCGCAAGGCATTCGCAACCATTCGTTATGCCTGTCTCACACTGTGCTGAATATCCTTGCGAACATTCGTAATCATCGCAATGTATTCGTCAGGCTCGCAATGCATTCGCAAACATTCGTTATGCCTGTCTTACACTGTGCCGAATATCCTTGCGAATATAGATTCGCATGCATTCGCAATGATCAGTAGACATTCGCAAGCACTCGCAACCATTCGTAAGACATTCGCAAGAATTCGTAAGGCTTCGAATGGTCAATATTTTTCCTGTCCATTAGTCTCTTTTTTTGGCCAAATACAACATGTTCATATGTACATTTCTTGCGAATGTCTTACGAATAGTTGCGAGTGCTTGCGAATGTGTACCGATCATTGCGAATGCCTTGCGAGCGCTACGAATACCTTTACGATGATTACGAATGGCTTGCGAATACTGAAGAATATGCATTCCTTGCGAATATTAGGAGCATGTTGCTAAAATTCGCAACAAGAGACGAATGGTGGCGAATGGTTAAGAACATTTACGAATGTCTTGCGACCATGTCCCGATCATTACGAATTATTGGTGAATTCTATTCGCAAGGGAAATTCGGCACAGTGTAAGAGCAGTATAACGAACAATGCGAATTGCATAATCGCTTTATTCGTAAAATGTTTGCAAGCACTCGCAACACTCGCAAGGCCACTCGCAACGTTCGTAATACATCCGCAAGACATTCGTATATGGATTTGTATGCATTCGCAATGATCGGTAAGGCTTCGAATTTTCAATATTTTTTCCTGTCTATTCGTCTCTTTTTTCTCTTCCGAATACAACATGTTCATATTCGCAAGGATATCCGGCACAGTGTAAGACAGGCAAAAGAGCTAATGCATTAATGAACCCCGTAGCTAGAGGGTGAACAAAGAGGAACAATCACAGACATGTAGAACGTGCTATTCGTCGTGACCCTTTTGTCTCCACAGGATACAGCAAGGACTGATGTGCGTAGTTGTGCACAACGAGAAACATACTTTATGAATCTGTTGAAGGGGTTTCAGTTTGTGTGCAGAATGTCAATGTTAAAGGCACACTCCTACTCGTGAAAACAGTTCTGCTCACCGTCCCAGACCAGGCCAGGCTACTACACGGGATAAGACCATCCCTCCGCTTGGTCACATACCAGAAAGGAACAGCCTGGGTGCTCTATGCTCACAGTGGGATTTTGTATGAATCAATTTCGTAGATAATCTACTAGTGATCAATTTCGTAGATAATCTACTTGTGATCAATTTCGTAGATAATCTACTTGTGATCAATTTCGTAGATAATCTACTTGTGATCAATTTCGTAGATAATCTACTTGTGATCAATTTCGTAGATAATCTACTTGTGATCAATTTCGCATTTCGCGTACCATTCACATTTAAATTGTGATCGTTTAACTGCCCAATGGCACGAAGACGACTGGCCATAATTACGGACGGCTAGTTGTAATTAGCACTCTGTAACGCGATCAGTGCATATGACCGAATTTGACAGAGTTTGTTGCTTTGCCAATCTTCCTTCCTTTGACTTTCAGACTGTTACAAAAAGTTCAATATTTCACCAGAGCAGTCCTGAAAACAGTGTCAGCTTTAGTGAGCAGAAGACAATCATCAAGGCATTGATGAGGCCAAGGACAAACAGAGATGACTACCACACAATGTCCAGAGAGCAGCAAGTCAACCTCATCAGGCTGCGTACTGGCCACACTTGAACAGGCTCAATGCTCACATGAACCAAAACTTCAAGCTGGCGCCATCACCAACCTGTGCCTGCGGTCAAGAGGACCAAACAGCGGAACACATCTTACAGCGATGTCCCTTACTAGATGAGGAACGAAAAGAAGTGTGGCCGTCACCAACTCCCTTGCAGACCAAACTATACGGCAGTCGACAGGAGTTGGAGAAAACGACAACATTTATCACCAGTGCTGGACTGATTGTGTAACCTCTGCGAACGCCAAGAAGAAGAAGAAGAAGACCAGAGCAGTGCGTGTGAACGAATGTGACTATTCAACCTGTGCGATCTTCAGTTTCCTGCATTTGACCTCGCGACTACAACAAAATAGTTCAATACTTCACAATCAAACAACCCACCCTGTCGGATAACACGGAAGCAAGTTCAATGTCTTTACCCAGGAACGCGAAAAGAAATGAAACGCAATTAATAAGACCCAGCCTGATGTTTGTCCGTTACGTGCCGCGTCGATGGGCAAAAGCAAAGCCCAGATCGTTCGTTGTTTTTCTATCAACAGTATGTTCAGTTTTCTTGGATAATATCCGTGTGATTTCTGCATCAATGCTGCGGAACAGAGAGTGTTTGTGTAGATTTCCCTTCGTTCTCGCAGCTGTCTCTCATGCAACGGCACATCGAGAATGATTTTTAAACTAAACACAAATAGTTAATAACTGGCGAAAGACACAGAAACTCTGGAAGAGGAAGTTCCACATTCCTCGCAACGGAATGGTTGCTTTTTTCTGGGAAAAATAACATGTAAGAAAATATGTCGACCAAGAAATATAATCTTGCACCGATTTCTGATTCCTTCCTTGTATTTTGTGTTAATGTAAGATGTTACGTGGAATGCGATTAGCGAACTCGACCGCAGTAAAAAGATATGTCGACCCCCAAAATTGATTTTACACCACTTCCTGGTTCTTTCTTTGCTATTTTATTTATTTTTTAATCGATTTAAGATGTTAGCTTGAATGCACTTTGTGTACGCGACAGCTGAGCCCGGAAGTTGCTCTCCTGTGAAAACAATGTTCGGCGATTTCAACTGTTGTCACTGTTGTATGACAGGGTAATAATGCACTGCTTTTAAAACACCCAACAGAAAAAGTCGTGTTCTGTCAATTTACTTCGTGGCAAATGTTACCATTGTTTTTGCTTTAGTTAAAAGATTCCACCATTTAAACTCCTCCGTTAGAATACATTAAATTGATTTTTATTTCATTTAAAGTTGTTTTTCTCTCGAAACCCACTAACGTAGTGACCGAAAAGGAATACACCATAGCGTTACTCGCGTTCTTGAAGCGAAAAAGGTTACAAGGCCATCGGATACAACGTTGTGTTTGTTTTCTCTCGAAACCAACTAACCAAGTGACGTAAAACGTATACACCATTGCGTTACTGGCGTACTTGAAATGCAAAATGATACAAGGCCATGAAACGCAAGGTTGTGTCTTGCAGCAGACTCTTTTTAGCGTTCGCCTGAATACGTGTAAGTTCACTTCCCAAGGCTTTACAATGTTTGAGTTATCGATTACAGCTCTCAGTCAAGATTCCGTCTTTCAGCACAGCATGGATTTACCATTTCAAAGCACCAGACAACACTTTGATCACATCAGACATTTGCTTTGACACGAAGTCGCAGACGTCACTCTGTCATCATGGACTTTTCTGTACCAAGACTTTTCTCCTGGCATTTACCCTTTCAGTCACAGCTGAACTTCGTGCTTTCGGAGGACCGCGACGCTGCACAAATAAAAGAAAGAAAAAAAAGCATTGGCTTTAGGCAAGAACGTGATCCTTTGCCACGTCCTCGATGAAAGGACGCGAACAAAATCTATGGTTATACGTAGAAACCCTTTAAATTTCGTTCGCAGGAACCGCGGAGTACTGCAAGGAATATCCAACACAAAATGGGACCACGGGGCGACCTTTCAAAAATGCCACATACACGAATGGGAATCCTTTCTACGTGCGTGCATTTAATTTCTGCATACTTGTACATAACCTTCAGTTTGTGGATGATCACTTCATTGCGTTTCCAGTTGGTAGGTCAACTGGCCTCACTTGTATGCTCATTTGAATATGTGACCCTCCACCACGGAATGAGTCGCATGTCACCTTTGCATGATTTTCATATTTTTACATTTTCATAAAGAGTTTTTTATGCTCTATCCAGTGGTGAAAACCGTTTTAGAAAAGAGCAAAAACTGTTTGAGTTACAAGCCTGTGACTAAGGTGACCCTCACACTGTTACCAGACACTCCCCGGACTTATATTTAAGCCTAGCGCAGAACCGCGCGAGGTGACGTGCGACTCATTTCGTGGTGGAGGGTCACATATATGTTACAAAATCGGGGATCGCCTGAACAGTGCGATGTTTGACATTAGACTGTTCCCGACGACCCTTCTGTTTAGTCGTCGCGAACATTGGCACAGGATGAGCTGTCTCCACTTTTAACTTAATCGAATGTTAAAATGGAGGGAGCAGATTTCAAGCATGTGCACAATCCAATTTCCAGTTTTAGAAGGAGTTTCTTGATTTTGTTATCGATTTTACTTGGTAATAGCAAGATGTATGAATTCAGGCACAAAAAAGGCTGACAAATTAATTGGATGTTTCGTTCGTTGTAGGAGAAGCCATTTGTCAATGGGATACGGTAATTATCCTTTTGCGATGCTGAGAAAGTTGAAAAGGATGGCCGTGGTTCTTTCTTGTGTGCTGTTTGTATTAATAACATAATTGGATGGAAATTGAAATAAAGTTATGCTAGGGTGATTGTTTGTTTTGTCATCTGCAGGAAATAAACCGAGAAATGAAAACATCAGTGTTGGGACCGATAGCCACACATTTGGCGAACGATAGATAATGATCAAGAACTTGATGCACTTGAATTGAGAAAGAACCAACAACTATATTTAATAAGGACGACGTATGACCGATTTACAAGTAATTCTTTTGAAATACGGCAAATGAAACCGGCAACAGGTCGCAAAGATCGTTTCTTCTTTCTGTAACAAATAAAAAGTCACCATTGTCTCTTAGATTTGGTCTTACTCCTGGACGCACTCTAATTACGGAAGCATTTCTTACTTGTGTCAGAGGTCGCTCTAGGAGTTTTGGAAACATGTATCCTTTACAATTACGATCCCTCTCCATGAACACCGGTCATTTCACACACAGGGGTCAATAATAATAATAATAATAATAAATGAGCATTTATATAGCGCAACATCATAACTTTACAATTATGCTCTTTGCGCTTGACACATTTAAAATTAAAACACAGTTATACAAGCATTTACATCTACATTCATAGTTAGCAACGCTTAATTAAAAGCATACACCATCAAACATACATTACAAAAGATTCTTCCACTAACTAAGTAATAAAAACATGAATAAAATAGGTAGTGAAAAGGAAGTCAACATGTGCATAGGTTCCGTTATGAATGTGCGGGTAAACTTTGACCAGTAGGGCTCACTTGTTGCCGGATTCGTTTTCGGGATTCTCGTTTTTCGAAGCAAGAAAATAACAGAAATTAGCAGAATCCATTTTGTATCGACCTGGAAGACCATTTTGAGTGCGAGACCGTAGTGAACATTAGGTATCAGAATCACCACTTGTTCATACATTTGTCGTCTGACTGTCGGAAGCGTGCCCTTGGGCTCCGGAACAGTGACAGCAGACTATATCATCCAGCAAAACACAACGAATCCTGCGATTCGGGCAGACTTCCTGACAACCACAGTACAGATGCAGACCAGACTCTACGTCTCCCTTGAGAACAGTCTGAAAAGTGGCCTTGTGGCAACGGAATAATGACATTCGACCATATCCTCCAGCGCAGCCCATCATATGCTGCAGACTTCCTGCCAACCACAACCCATATGCAGACCAACTCTACGACCCTGTAGAGGACAGCTTCATTCATTGAGGCGACTGGCGTCATCGTCTGAGGAGAGGAAGAACAGAAGAAGAAGGAAATGGTATGTCTGGAGTTCGGCTGAGAACTGTTCTACTGCCAAAAGTGTTGCTACGATCTTTGGGCGTTGTCAAACCGATCGATGAAATGACAGCTTTCGTGCATTTCCGACCTAGACTTTCTTGGCAACTTTCTTCGTCCACAACGGATTCCTCTATGGGTTTCTCGGAGAAACATCGTCCCACCACAAGGATCCACTGTGTATATTTTCTTCGTGGGTTTCCTCGTGAAAACTATGCCCTGAAGAGATTTACTGCGATAATGGTACAACATTTCGGAACTGCGGGGACTATTAGTAGCAAAATGGATATGTTTTGCTTTTGTCAGCATGAATGTCCACAAGCAGTACATATCTCAAACAAGGAGTTTGTATTGACTGCTTAAATTGTAAGCGAGAATGTTTGATTTGATGATTTTTGCAACTGTTACAGCTCCTGCAATAAATGTTATATAGGCCTAATTAAACCGCTTTCGGTTGTCTTTTAACAAAAATACATGCTGGCAATTATTTGATTAAGACCGAAAATAGTCATTCCACGGAGACCGGACGCAATCTTGTACTGATGCCCTCAGAACTGATGATTTTGGCAGCTGACGCTGGAAAAGGGGTTTACACCTCCCTGTTTGACAGCTCTTGCTGAAATGTTACAATGTTAAGGCCAAAAAAAAAAATAGGTGTGGTTACGGTAACATAGCCAAAAAAAATAGGGTAGGTAGGTAGGCAATCACTTTTTTTTTCTAATGTGTACAAATTAAACCTACTTGACAGGGAAATAAGTGTGCGACTCGGGCGCTTTCGCTTTCATTGCGTTTTTTGCACTCGTTTTTTGTTTTTTTGTTTTTTGTTTTGACAAATGTAATAAAAAGTTATAGGATCGGCCCCTAAAAATAGGGTAGGTCGGGTTACCGTAACCACACCTATTTTTTTTTTAGGCCTAACAAGAGTAGCAGATATAGAAACTGTACTGGGACATAATGTATTATGCTTTTATATATTATATATTTATATAGATGAAATTTGAGGATGACATATATTATATATTATATAGATGAAATTTGAGGATGAAAGACGGTTGTTCAATTCAATGCTTGTTATTCTCTCAGGTGCCAGGAGATTGGTTCCGTACAACTCTCGCTTACTCCATTACACATATGCATTTAGAGCGCTTAATTCCCTTTGGTTATTTGAGCTCTGGCTGTAGTTATTCATTCCTGAGTCTTTCTTTCTTTATTTGGTGTTTAACGTCGTTTTCAACCACGAAGGTTATATCGCGACGATCATTCCTGAGTGAACTAAGTAAAAGTCTGCAACATAATATAGTATGTGCCATTATAGTTTCTATATCTGCTCCCCCGTTAACATTGTCTCAATGGAATATATAGGACATATCATCAAATCTCACTTTGAACGACACACCGAGGGCAAACTGTACTTTCGTTTTGTCGAAAAAAGAATAAATTTGAACACGCTTGGCTTAACGCTTTATCAACGATTCATTTACTGGGGTACCTGGTCAGCAATTGTACACGTCTGTGACTCACTTAAAACACTAACGAATCATCCTTAGAAATATGAAATATATATTTCAAGACTAAAAGGTACTAGCGTTTAGCATGCAGAAGATACTGTGTGGCGACCTGATGGCCCCAAAGAAGATGGCGGAAGTAGCGAACGAGAAGAAGAAGAAGAAGAAGAAGAAGCATGCTGTGGACGTCAACCAGTAACTGACCATTGCTGCCAACTTAGTGCACCAGCTTTCAATGGAATCTGCTGACTTCTGCTCTTTCGTGAGAAAGGGTCGTCTGTTGTCCTATAGACATTACCAGGGTAATGCTAAATAGTGTGCTCGCAAATGAAAGCTTAATCCCTATGTCTGTGTGTGTGTGTGTGTGTGTGTGTGTGTGTGTGTATGTGTGTATGTGTGCGTGCGTGCGCGTGCGTGCGTGCGTGCGTGTGTGTGTGTGTGTGTCTCTCTCTCTCTCTCTCTCTCGCTCTCTCTCTCTCTCTTTCCCACCACCTATCCTTACCTCCTCTAACCATGCAACAAATTAAACAAACAGCCATCAGGTTTTAGACGCTGACGCACGCGTGTATCACTGATGAGAGTGCCTGCAAGCTTGGCGTGCTAATAACACTCATATCGTTAATTTGTTTTAAAAAAGATGGTGGATTTAGACAAGTGTTTGGTTCCCCGGGGCTCCGGAGACATTCACCTCTTCTATCAGTCTGGCTGTACGGTACGTTTAAAGAAACTGTTCGACACGAGGGGGGGGGGGGTGCTTTTTTTTTTTTTTTTTATTGCATTTTAATCAACATTCTGTGGTCTAGTACATGGCATTCAAGGCACCTGTGAGAACAGTTCGGATTTTCATCTTACGATGGTGGTTGTTGCATAAACACCATGGCAATGTGTAGGATGTACATGTACTTCGTCAGTGGTGAACGCGGATTGAGAATGAATGGGGTTCCCGAAAACAAGAAGGTACTATAGAAGAAAATTTATGTGAACGGACAGAATAAACGATATTTGCAGTAAATTCACTATGCTTTACGCATCCATCTATCTATCTATTTATCTATATATACTGTTCAAAAAAAGAAACGCATAGTTGCTACTTGCCAAATTTGTTTTATTTTTCGAAAAAATTAACAGAAAATCCAATATTTAGATTATTTGTTTGAAATTTGGTATGGACACAGTTGAATGCACACACAGTTCATTTGCATCTTCAAATCAATCAGTCAATCAATACGATTGGGTGCCGAGGCTGTCAAGTCAGCAGGGGGTGTGACTGCCTTGAGCAGCAACAACTGCCCGGCACCTTCTGGGCATGGACTGGATCAGATGCCGGATATCTTGCTGTGGGATGGTGTCCCACTCCTCCTGAAGTGCCTGCAATAGATCGCGGTGATTTGCCGGCGCTTCTTCTCGCCTGCGCACACGTCTGTCCAATTCATCCCAGAGGTGTTCTATCGGGTTCATGTCTGGCGACATGGATGGCCAGGGAAGCACCTGGACATGGTGGTCGGTGAGGAACTGGGTGGTGAGTCGTGCTGTGTGCGGGCGAGCGTTGTCCTGCTGGAATATGGCATCCTGGTCAGCCAGAAGAGGAAGGGCGTGTGGGCGCAGAATTTCCTCCACGTATCGCTGGGCAGTTA
Organism: Littorina saxatilis; assembly: GCF_037325665.1. Classification (NCBI taxonomy): domain Eukaryota; kingdom Metazoa; phylum Mollusca; class Gastropoda; order Littorinimorpha; family Littorinidae; genus Littorina; species Littorina saxatilis. The sequence continues at coordinate 14,185,119 of NC_090246.1, forward strand.
TGCGCCCTTGGACGTGCACCAGGGTGCTCCTTCCAGCGGTATTGATCGCCCCCCACACCATGACGCCTCCACCACCATGAACGGGTGCCTCATTCACACAGTTGGGCGCGTAACGTTCGTTTACTCTCCGGTAGACCCTCCTCCGACCATCATGTCGCTGGAGCAGGAAGTAGGACTCGTCGCTGAACCACACGTGTCTCCAGTGATTCCGTACGGTCCAGCGAAGGTGCTGGTTGCCCCACTGCACTCGGTTCTGGCGATGGCGGCGGGTGAGGACAGCTCCTCTGTGAGGTCTGCGAGCTCTCAAACCAGCTTCATGCAGGCGGTTCCGCACGGTCTGGTCCGATAATCGGTGTGGCCCGGGGAGAGCCTGGACAGAAGATGAGGCCGACAGGAAACGATTCCGGAGGTGGCGGAGCCGTATGAAGCGGTCGTGAGCAGCAGTTGTCGCCCTTGGTCTTCCCGCTCGTGGCAAGTCAGCAACGGAGCCAGTGGCTTGAAACCTGACCCACAGTCTACTGATGGTGCTCTGGGACACGTGGAAGTGCCTGGCGATTGCAATATGACTTTGGCCTGCTTGTAAACGACCCAATGCAATTTGGCGGTCTTCTCTGCTCAATCGGGCCATCTTTCGTCGCTGAATTGTCGTCTGATTTCTTTGTGGTGAACAATCCGCTTTTATGGGTTTTGGAAGACATGGTGAGAGCTCAATATTCCCCGAGTTTCACGAGATTACACTGAAGCATGACGAGTGGTCATGCCAAATGAGCAATTTTGACATTGTAGCCACTGATAACGCATGCGTCACGTGCAGAGCTCACTTGTGGCAATGGACGAAAGGTCGACGACCATATAAACATTTTCTGCAGTTTGGTGGATATCCTTGTAGCCATATAACTAAATTAACCAAATATTACAAGCTATGCGTTTCTTTTTTTTGAACAGTATATCTACCTATCCATCTATCTTTCTATCTATCTATACATCTATCTATCTATCTATCTATATCTATATCTATCTATCTATCTATCTATCTATATCTATCTATCTATCTTCCCCCCGCGGGCTAGGGGGAGTCCCATATTGGTTGGGACGAGAAAGAATTTACCCGATGCTCCCCAGCATGTCGTAAGAGGCGACTAACGGATTCTGTTTCTCCTTTTACCCTTGTTAAGTGTTTCTTGTATAGAATAATTATAGTCAATTTTTGTGAAGATTTTAGTCAAGCAGTATGTAAGAAATGTTAAGTCCTTTGCACTGGAAACTTGCATTCTCCCAGAAAGGTAATATATTGTACTACGTTGCAAGCCCCTGGAGCAAATTTTTGATTAGTGCTTTTGTGAACAAGAAACAATTGACAATTGGCTCTATCCCATCTTCCCCCTTTCCCCGTCGCGATATAACCCTTCGTGGTTGGAAACGACGTTAAACACCAAATAAAGAAAGAAAGAATCTATCTATCTATATAACTATCTATAGCTATCTATTTTATCTATCTATCTATCTATCTATCTATAATAATACAGTGATGTTCTCACTAACTACGGTCATTTGACCTGATATCACGACCTGAAACTCTCAAGTAAAAGTAATCATAACCTGTGTCGACTCAAGTAGATACTCCTCCGCTACATGTAGTTCTTTGCCGAATTCAAAGAAAACGTCAGAAACACAAACAAATGTCTTCTTTCGTTGCAGATTAAACACAGGTTTATCTCATGTTTGTGCAAAAGTGGGTTATCTGACGCGCTGTTTAAAGCTTCTAACTGCTGGACAAACATTGTCATTGGAATTTGAATTTCACATTCTTGATTCACCGCGATTGAGAATTTTGATTGCAGCTGTTACTGGTTTCAAACTTTGTATGATAAGTGAGATACAAGAAATTGAGAGAGCGTGCGTGCGTGCGTGTTTGTGTTTGTGTATTTGTATGTATGTGTGTGTGTGTGTGTGTGTGTGTGTGTGTGTGTGTGTGTTTGTGTGTGTCTTTTGTGAGTACGTGCGTGCGTGTATGCGTGTATGTGTTTGTCTGTGTGTCTGTCTGTGTGTCTGTCTGTCTGTGTGTCTGTCTGTCTGTGAGTGTACGGTCTTGCGGAAAAAATGCAATGCGTTCAGTTTCATTCTGTGAGTTCGACTGAGCTTGACTAAATATTGTATATATTTTCGCCTTACGTGACTTGTTACATTTAGTCAAGTTTTGACTAAATGTTTTAACATAGAGTGGGGAATCGAGACGAGGGTCGTGGTGTATGTGTGTGTGTGTGTGTGTGTGTGTGTGTGTGTGTGTGTGTGTGTGTGTGTGTGTGTGTGTGTGTGTGTGTGTGTGTGTGTGTGTGTGTAGAGCGATTCAGAGTAAACTACTGGACCGATCTGTATGACATTTTTCATGAGAGTTCCTGGGTATGATATCCCCAGATGTTTTTGTCATTTTTTCGATAAATGTCTTTGATGACGTCATATCCGGCATTTTGTAAAAGTTGAGGCGGCACTGTCACACCCTCATTTTTCAATAAAATTGATTGAAATTTTGGCCAAGCAATCTTCGACGAAGGCCGGACTTTGGTATTGCATTTTAGCTTGGAGGCTTACAAATAATTAATGACTTTGGTCATTAAAAATCTGAAAATTGTAATTAAAATTATTTTTTTATAAAACGATCCAAAATTACGTTTATCGTATTCTTCATCATTTTCTGATTCCAAAAACATATACATATGTTATATTCGGATTAAAAACAAGCTCTGAAAATTAAAAAGATAAAAATTATGATTAAAATAAAATTTCCGAAATCGATTTAAAAACAATTTCATCTTATTTCTTGTCCGTTCCTGATTCCAAAAACATATAGATATGATATGTTTGGATTAAAAACACGTTCAGAGAGTTAAAAAAAAAATAGAGATATAGAAAAGCGGGCTATCCTCCTCAGCGCAACCGCTATCGCGCTTTTCTGGATTGTTAATTTCACTGCCTTTGCCACGAGCGGTGGACAGACGATGCTACGAGTGTACGGTCTTGCGGAAAAAACGCGTTCAGTTTCGTTCTGTGAGTTCGACTGAGCTTGACTAAATGTTGTATTTTCGCCTTACGCGACTTGTTGTTTTTCTGTGCAAATACATACGTCCGTGAAATCACCCTCACTGTTCAGATAAAGTTAAAACAGAGTCACAAAGTTATTTAAACTTTGCCAACACCGTAACACTTTATCGACAACACAAGCTCATCGTACCCTTGTTTTCGTCGTTCAAGGCTAAATCAAAATACAAAAGCCAGCTTCCATCAGGAAACGAGGTAAGTCTACGGAAGAAATCCAGGATCTGAGAATGTCTGCATGCATTCACCCTCATTTTAGATAAAGTTAAAACAGTGTCACAAAGTCATTCAAACTGTGCCAACACCGTGACACTTTATCGACAAGAAACGCTCATCGTACGCTTGTTTTCGTCGTTCAAGGCTGAATTAAAACACAAAAGCGCAGCCAGCTTCCATCAGAAAACGAGGTCAGACGACGAAAGCAATTCAGGATCTCATGGTGTCTGGATGCATTCACCCTCATGTTTTAGATAAAGTTCAAACAGTGTCACAAGGTTATTTAAACTGTAACACTTTCTCGACAAGAAACGTTCATCGTACCCTTGTTTTCGTCGTGCAAGGCTGAATCAAAATGCAAACGCCAGCTTCCGTCAGGAAACGAGGTCAGACACCGAAAGCAATCCAGGATCTCATGGTGTCTGCAGGATGCTTGCAAGAGGCTTTGATGCTGTGCTTGGTGCCAATCGACCATTCCAGTTCATTGAAGACCGCGGTCTCGGGCGACCACTTGACAGCGAAATTGCTCCATTTGGGTCACTAAGTCGACAGCCACGACACGAGCATGCTAATCAATCTGATACGGCTTGGGCAAGGGGGTGTGGAAGGGGGATGAGGGGGGGGGGGGGGTAGAGAGGCCTTCAAAACATTCGCAGCTGCTCCGTTTGTTGAGCATGCTGTCCATCGAAATTGTCCGCTTGGAATGTGTCAGTGTTTGTGTCCGATGAATGATCACTGAAGCCGTAGCATTGTAACCGAATGAATGTTTTTCTTCGTGTATTTTAGATATTGTAAGGACACCTTGTAAGACTAGGCTGTGCCTAAAGCCTTTATCCTTATGTATTGAAGATCAGTCAGTCAGTCATTCAGCGTGCATCCCAAGCATGGCAGGATTCGATCGGTGTCAAAATGCTACGGCTCCAGTGAGTATTCCTCGGACAGTCGGACACAGATCATTTTTTAATGCAAGCAATTGGACACGGAGGAGGCCTTCTTCTTCTTCTTCTTCTTCTTCTTCGTTCATGGGCTAAAACTCCCTCGCTCACTCATGGTTTTGCATGTTTGGTTTTTTATGTGTATGACCGTTTTAACCCCACCATACGCCGATTTCGGGGGAAGCATGCTGGGTATTTTCGTGTTTCTATAACCCACCGAACTCTGACATGGATTACATCATCTTTTCCGTGCGCACTTGGTCTTGTGATTGCGTGTACACACAAAGAGGGATAAGGCATTAGCAGGTCTGCACATAAGTTGACCAGGGAGATCGGAAAAATCGTCACCCTTAACCCACCAGGCGGCCGCGGCCGGGATTCGAACTCACGTCCTTCCGATTAAGAGGCCGACGTCTTACCACCCTGCAACTGCGCCCGTCGCGGGGGAGGCCTTTAAATCGACTGCAGCTGATTAATTCGTTAAACTTATTGTCCTTCCAAGGGATCCTGATTTGTGCGAATGGTCCAGCAATGACATATTTTGAACATCTGTCGAAAACCTATGGTTCTAGGATCTTTTTTCTGGGACAAGGGCACTACTTTTATGCAAATGAATCTGATACGGCTAGATAAACGGGGGGCAAAACAGCTTCAGTTATCAGTTTGTTAAACATATTGTTCTTTAATTTGAACATCTATCGAAAGCCTATGGTTCTAGGATTTTGTTCTGGGACAAGGACTTTTTTTTATGCAAATCAATACTTCAAAGGCCATGGTCATTGTTTCAAACTCCCACGCGTTTAAATCAGGAAAGTTTGACAGAACCGGGCGTATTTCAATGCATGTACTTGACTGAATGGCTCATCACGACTCAGCGTTCTTGAGTTACATGCTGTTACGTAACTCCTGCCTTACAAACACATCTCCAGTGCCGATTGCTTTCGGAAGTTTTTCAGTTCCTAGGTATTGTTACAGTACAGTTTCCTTGAAATAAAAGACAAAGTTACCTCACCATTTTCTATTATTCAATCGAGATTAGGATGGACAGATTTTGCGTGGGTAGTTGAACGGGTTGTCAGATTTCGATTCAGCCTTAAATAAAGGGCAATCTTCTGATCAGCGTGAAATTCCATCCCTCTTTTGATTGTCAACAACGGGGTAAAAAGTCTCAAACGTTTTTCCAAACAGAAGTTAAAAGACGGATTACGAAAAGAGATTAAGCTGCTTCTACTGTAGTTCGAGCAATTCACAAAAGGGTGAAATTTCACCCGCTATTGAAGACAGGCTGATTCTTTCAAGACTTTTTGTACAACCGATACTCGAAAAGGGAAGAGAAAAAAAAACATCCGTCCTTCGCGTGTCCTTTCCCGTTTGTCGGTAGAGGCCAGGGCCGCTGTGCACGTGAAAGTTACCAACTGGGAGGGAGCCTGCCGCGGGGTCTATTTGGATTGGATTGGATTGGATAAGATTTACAGTCCAGTGAGGTTACCCTCATGGAAATTCGGGCTGCTTTCTCTCCGGGGAAAGCGAGCTGCCATACATACGGCGCTACCCATATTTTTTTTTCCTGTATGCGTGTATTCATGTTTCCTGAGACTTAATGCCGTGTGAGATGGAATTTTTTTAACTTTATTCCAAGTCCCACGGGTATTTGATGGACATTTTTATCTCTGCCTATACAATTTTGCCAGGAAAGACCCTTTTGTCAATCGTGGGATCTTTAACGTGCACACCCCAATGTAGTGTACACGAAGGGACCTCGGTTTTTCGTCTCATCCGAAAGACTAGCACTTGAACCCACCACCTAGGTTAGGAAAGGGGGGAGAAAATTGCGGCCTGACCCAGGCCTGAACACGCAACCTCTCGCTTCCGAGCGCAAGTGCGTTACCACTCGGCCACCCAGTTACTGGTTGAAATCACAAACAGACCTCAATGTCTACCAATTCGATCACGCGGCTGTCTCCCACCCGGTTGAAAGCTTTCTCGCACGTAGGGTTGTACAAGAATTGGCGAGCCGTCAGCTGATCAATTGCAGAATCCGACAGGGCCCCGATTTGCGTCAGTCGTGTGTAATAGGGCGATCTCACAGACATCAAATCCGTTTGTCTGACTTCCGAGTTGACAGACAGACATGTTTAGATAACGGAGAAAAACGTCGTGGACAAGAGTCAAGATTTGACTTTTTGTTTTGGATTCGAATGGTTGAACTCGAGTATACATTTGAGCTTTTTGTTTTGTTTTATCTGTTTTGTTGTTGTTTTGTTCTTCCTTTCAACCCGAATGAATTCTGCGTTTTCCTTCGTTTTGCTTCGTGTACTTATTTCTTACGTGCATATACACTCTTCAAAAAAGTTAAGGATCACTTTTTTACAAGCACGCCACACAAAACAGACAAGATCGAATTCTTTCATTTTTTTAAGTTATATAATTGAACAACCAAGGAGTAATGACAAACAAAGCAAAGATCGAACGCAGCAGCGACAATTTAGCTAGAGTGTGTCAAACGTGACAACCCTCGAAAATGGAATTCACAACAATGTGAATCAGTGTCAATAACGCGTGTGCCCTCCGTTGTGTGCCAGGCATTCAACACATCGTTGGCGCATGGAGTGGATCAGGTTGCATATGAATGCTCTGGGAACTCCATTCCACTCCTGCTGGAGCCATTGCAGCAGTTGACCCAGATTGGCAGGAGGAGGGTGATGTTGCTGTACCCGACGACAAAGCTCGTCCCACATGTGCTCTATGGGGTTCAGGTTCGGGCTGTTGGCTGGCCACAGCATCCTGTTGACCCTGGCCTGCTGGATGAAGGTGTTTACAGCTGCAGAGCGATGGGGAGGTGCGTTGTCATCCTGAAGAATCGCACGAGGGCCGATCGCTTGGAGGGCTGGAACGACCACGGGTTGCAGGATCTCATTCTGGTAGTGGACACCGGTCAAGTTGCCCACTACATGGTACAGAGGTGTCCTTAGACGTGTGCTGATCCCTCCCCGGACCATCACAGAGCCTCCGCCAAAACGCTGTCGTTCCAAAACAGCGCCTTCTGCGAAGCGCTCTCTGCGACGCCTCCACACTCGGATGCGACCATCAGCAGGTTCCAAGCAAAAGCGGGACTCATCTGTAAACAACACCTGAGCCCACTGCTGACGTTGCGACCTCACATGTTGAGTGCACCAGGCTCGGCGAGCTGCTCGGTGATTAGCAGTCAGGGTTGTTCCTCGGACTGGACGCCTTACACGCAAGCCAAAGTTGTGTAAGCGGTTTCGGATCGTCTGACCACTAACAACAGTGTTGGTGGTAGCTTGTAGGCGTTGCCTAATGTTGTTTGCCGTAGCCATTCTTTGTTGCATGGCCTGCCTCTGAATGAAACGATCCTCTCTTTGTGTGGTGACTCTGGGCCGACCAGAACGTTGTCGCTCCTGCACTCTTCCAGTTGCGTGGAATCTCTGTTTTAATCTGATGATGACAGAGGGAGCCACTGCAAGCCTCTGGGCCATTTGCCTGGCAGCAACACCGTCTTGTAGCCATCCTATTGCTCTTCCTCTATCCAAATCGCTCAGTTTTCTTCGTGGGGGCATGTTGCTACTATGCATAATTGCGTCAGCGAGACAGAGAGAAAAGGAATGGAGGGACGAACCTTTGAAAAGACGTTGAGAGATGAAGCGGCAGGGATAGAAAGCATCCACAAAAGCTAGGTTGGGAGAGACCGAACGAGCGAGAGAGGGGCAGAGAAAGAGAGAGACATATATATATATAGAGAGAGAGAAGCGGTGGAGGGGAGGGGGAGAAAGAGGGGTGTTGTAGGGGCGTAGAAAACAGAAAAAGAGAAATGCAGAGACAGAGCAAAGAAAGCCGGAGACTGTACCCGTGTGAAGCAAACAGGCGACAGATCCGCAATGTTGAGGGACGTGATTGCAATCAGGAAAACGGTTTCTATCGGCTGTTTCATCGATTAATCTGTCCGCGTGAAGTAGTGGAAGATCAGTCCTCGGCCTCACAGAGAAAAACAAGCAGTTAACGTCAACCGTGCTTCGTGTGGGGTGGGTCGACATGTGTGTGCAAAAGTGAAGCGGAGAAATCTAGTGTTGTTGAAGTTCATTTGTCAAATTTTCTATTTGGAAGAATAACGATGTGAAATTAAAAAAATTAATACTATAATTATGTCTTGTTGGTTGGCTGGTTGGTAGGTTTGTTTGTTGGTTTGTTTGTTGGTTGGTTGGTATTTTAGCATGTGTTCCACTTTTCAAGTATCTCACGCTTTTTTGACAATGAGAATGTATGCCAGTAGAATCCAGCAGGCAGTTTAAAACATTCTGAGAAAAACAAAAGAATTTAGAATTTACAAGTTAGAATGTTCTTGTGATGAGGTCGCATGCAGTCCGTGTCTACCATGGCTGACTTCCGCGTAAGATTAGCGATAACTAACATGAAAAAATCATTATGCGGTATTTCCTTGGCATTGCTTTATGCACCAAATCAAACACACACATTCTGTGGCAAGAATGATGATCAAAGGAAAATATAAGTTAAAACAAAGTCAGACACATCAAATCCACGAGGCACTTTCTACGCATTCTTCTAGAAGGCTGAAACTAATATCGATCACTGGGTAAACACACTATACAAGGCTGATCGTCTGTTCAGTTCCTGTCAATTGTTCTCTCGAGATTAGTATGTGTGTGTGTGTGTGTTTGTGTGTGTGTGTCTATCTGTCTCTGTGTGTGTATCTGTGTGTGTGAGTGTGTGCGCGTGTGTGTGTGTGTGTGTGTGTGTACGCGCGCGTGTTTGCATGTTTGCGTGCGTGCGTGCGTGCATGCGTGCGTGCGTGCTTGCTTGCGTGTGTGTGTGTGTGTGTGTGTGTGTGTGTGTGTGTGTGTGTGCGTGTCCGTCTGCCCGAAAACTGAATAAGTAAGACCGTATTGGTCATCTCCTTTTTGTCCCTCCCCCCCCCCCCCATCTCCCCCCTCTCCATCCACCCCCCCCCCCCCCCCCCACCGCGCTATTGTTGTAGTATTTCAAGCTTGTTGCGAGGTCCTTAATTTTCTATTACATGCCATCATATATTTTCTAAACAAAATGTGCTATGAAAAGGGTACCTCCAAAGGCATGGAGACCATAGTTGTTTTGTTCACCCTGATCTGCAATGTCTCCACCACGTGTTCCGACTCAAAACCCCTTTGTCCATCGAACACAATACCACGTCGCAGTAAAACACACAATCAATCAATCAATCAATCAATATGAAGCTTATATCGCGCGTATTCCATGGGTACAGTTCTAAGCGCAGGGATTTATTTTTTATTTTTATTTTTATTTTATGCAATTTATATCGCGCATATATTCAAGGCGCTGGGATTTATTTATGCCGTGTGAGATGGAATTTTTTTTTACACAATACATCACGCATTCACATTGGCCAGCAGATCGCAGCCATTTCGGCGCATATCCTACTTTTCACGGCCTATTATTCCAAGTCACACGGGTATTTTGGTGGACATTTTTATCTATGCCTATACAATTTTGCCAGGAAAGACCCTTTGGTCAATCGCGGGATCTTTAACGTGCACACCCCAATGTAGTGTACACATACACGCACACATACGCGCGCGCGCGCCGCACACACACACACACACGCGCGCGCGCACGCCCACATGCACGCACGCACACATATACACACACACTCACACACACGCGCGCACACACACACACACACACACACACACACACTCACACACGCGCGCGCTCGCACACACACACGCTCACACACAGACACACACACAAACACACACACACAAACACATGTATGTATACACACACGCGCGCATTTTACCCAACTCAGCTGTCTTTCTTATCTAGCTGATCAATACGATTGTTGAGCCAATTTTACCAGCTGGACTTGAGATCAAAGCAGTAAAAATGCCCTTTGTAAAGCCTGAACTCCATTATCCAAGGAATAAGCCTACAAGTTTGGTCATGAGAGGAGCTTCAAAACCACGCAGTTCTTGCTGTTGGTGAAATTATCTGCATTGATTTCTTACCGATCGATGCCAATTCTATTGTATTCTACAGGACTTACGGCTTATTGGCCAAACCCGAAAGAGAAAGAGAGTCACGCGCTCTATTGTGTGAGGAATGCGCAAGAGAAAACAACCTTGTGAGGAAGAAACGCCGCAGAGTGCACAAAAGTGTTTGAAACAATAGACTCAATGTTGTGGCCTCTAGCGTCAATGTAAACGATTCTTTCATTGTTTTATTCAGCGATCTGAATAGCATCGTTCAGAAATACAAGGTTTTTAATTTTTTTCTTCTTAACTATAGTTTAAGTTCAATATACGAGTATTTGAGTCTGACAGGAAACTCTCGATGAAGAAAATCAAACGGCAATGTTTGTTTGACAAGAAAGTACTGTGCCTTCGAGCTTGACGGCATTTGTGTAATAGTGACCTTCGTGCTCGAAAGCTGATTGAAGATTAACGATTCTAACAGCAAAAATAAGGAATGAATGAATAAACTTCGCTTAACGATTCCACACGGGCTCAACGGCAAATAAAAATTAATATACAAGCCTTTACTAAGAATACGCGAACTCACACACGCGCACATTCAAACAAACATACAAGACTAACAAGCAAAACAAACACATAGACACATATAACACACACACTCACACACACACACACACACATACAAGCGCACGCACGTACACACACGCACACGCACACACACACATACACGCACGCACGCACTAACACACAAGCGCGCGCACGCACTATAACACACACATACGAACACACAAGCGCCTGCACATTCATAAACACACACACACACACACACACACACACACACACACAAACACACACACACACACACTAACTCACAAACACACACACACACACACACACACACACACTCTCTCTCTTTCTCTCTCTCTCTCTCTCTCTCTCTCTCTCTCTCTCTCTCTCTCTCTCTCTCTCTCTCACACACACACACACAAGCAAAAATCCAAGACCAAAGAATTGATGATGTTTTTCTATCATTCCCTTTGTGCAAAATCTTATATTCTACGCAATTGTGTTTTATCAAATGTAACTCTTTGAACAATAGTAATGATATCACAAGATGAAAAACTATTCATCGCAAGTATGAATTTAACCGTCTGTACTAATAATGAAATAAGACAGAAACAAATATAGCATGAAAATATTAACCCACTGGTAAATGTACACATACAAAACAGTCAAATGATATTATTGTCCTGATTCAAGTTTATAGCACACTGATGATTTCAAGCACATGTACCATAGATGTCCATTCACTCACGCTAAGGAAAAGACAAGAGCGTTGATGTAGGCTAAGAAAATGAAAAATGTACAAATGAAAAAACGTGAATGCCAGGAGAAGAGAAAGCCTGAGGGTTTGGAGTGACTCTCTCCATAACTGTTATTACTTTTGTTTTAAATACATTTTTATGTCGCTATTTGTTTTGATGCAGAAGAGAAAGCCTGGGGGTTTGGAGGGACTCTCTCCAGAACTGTTATTACATTTGTTTTAAATACATTGTTATGTCGCTATTTGTTTTGGGGCAGTTACCTTGATATTGATTCATGTGTGTTGTGCACTTGGTTTTTCCCCACTTCAATCAATGCGATTGCTTATTCATTATTTAAACAAATGTCTAAACAGTTTGCTTCTGATGAATTTATGATAAGCATGAATAGACAGATTTCACAGACCTTTCCCAAGCTCAAATTATTGCTTATTGTTGTTGATTAATAACTGTGATCTGTACTGCTACGCAAAGGATTATAAATCAAACAAAAACTGTTCGAAGTGTCTTTATCGACGACGCTTTTTGAACGCATTTTGTAACATTCAATTTCAAAACTAGAATCAAAAGTCACCCTTAACATACGTCAAGCTATTGCTTTCCCGGAAAAAAAGGCCAAAGACATATCTTTACTTTATGTGGAGCACTGATAACGTCCACTTTGTTCATTATAAACCTGTATGCGGCTAAACATTTAAACAAATGAGCAAAGGGGGAATTGTCATGATTGCTAAAAGTGTACACACACACACACACACACACACACACACACACACACACACACACACACACACACACACACACACACACACACACACACAGATACATACACACACTTTTTGAATTTGCATCAACACCACTCTTTTCCTAACCGCTCAATCAGGACACGTGAATCGGAACCCAATCACCAAGATCACACTGAAAAGTACTTACTAAGCAAGGGCGACACTAATCAAATCAAGTCACTCAACACATAACTGAAATTATATTGTTGATCATAAATTTGAAAGCGAGGACATGTGCCAGTATCAAATTGATTGAACAAATAATCTGCACAATCAAATAGAAGACATGTTCTGCACTAAAAGAGCAAAGAAATATTTTGCACAATGAAAACAAAGAAACACCATCGCTTAATGTAAAAGGCACAGTATGCCTCCCGTAAACCATCACAGATACTGCCAGGCTTTTACACACAGTACAAACACCCTTCTATTTGAACACTCACCGAACGGGAACATCCTAGGTGCCCTACGTAAAGAGCGAGACATTTTCAAAGAATTAATTTTTCGGATTGAGACCATCTCAATCGGACCCATCCTGAACTCAGGTCAAAAATGAGTTACTTCCCTTCAACTTGGCGATAGCCGTGGAGCGATGATTGTGCGTTTTGGCGCAAGACCTAACTTTTAAAATCTAAATAATAGATTGACATCTTGTTACACAAACATTCTTAAATCATAAAAGAATTATTTTTTCATCAAGACAAGATCAGTACAATTCGAAGTTTTGAAAGTTTGAAAAAAGAAAAGCCCGGAAGCAGGGTCACGCAAGGTCGTGGTTTTCGTAGCAGACCACGGTTTATAGGCAGTCAAAAGCCATCGCTCGAGTTCTTATGAACCACATTCGTTTGTTTCGTGAAAAGTCAGAGGTACATAATAACTTGCTATTGCAGATATTAAAGCTCACAGCGAGCCGCATTCAAATTACAAACTGACGACTGCATTGTGAAAAAGGGAAACTGGATCACACGGGTTCACGATGGCTCAGGGGTAAGATAAACCACGCAAAAATAAATTCTTTGAAAATTGCTCGCTCTTTACGTAGGGCACCTAGGATGTTCCCGTTTGGTGAGCGTTCAAATGGAAGGGTGTGTGTACTGTGTGTAAAAGCCTGACAGTATCTGTGATGGTTTACGGGAGGCTTACTGTGCCTTTAATGGAACGAGTTGTAATGCAGAACTCTGTGTCCATTATTCCATATATATCTTTGTCCAACAACGAATCACTTCAGTCTAGCACCGCGCACGAACAATCGCATATTTCATGGGCTGAAGCATGTTACTTCCGTATGTGTTATCATAGTTACCCAGTGCTTAGCCAAGAAAAGCATATGTAGGATATATGAGATGATTACCCAAACAAACAGAAAACTCTTATCATTTTTCGTTTGTTTCCTCATCGGATTCTTGTTTCGCATTGTTTTGCGCAAAACATAAACCAATACAACTGGAGAAAAAAAATTGGGAAAATTCCGACCAAAATTATACAAAACACTGTTGTTGGTTTTTTCTTTTTCTAATCTGCATATTATCTCACTTTATATTTTTCATCTAAAACCTCACACATTTTTAGCAAGGTGAGGAGAAAAAACATAATTAATTTCCCAATAAATGCATGCATGCCGTTGACCAACTTCTTTGTTTCAAAGCAGAAATATACTTCACTTATCATACTTATATAAACCTGAGAACCACCGAGGAAGATGCATATCAAAATTGTGTCCAAGCAGCATTTTTATTCACTTATTGAGGAAATGAAAACCCAAGAACAACACACGTAAGCGCACAACCCGTAGCAAACTTGCTCACGATGGCCTTTCCAGTAGCACTTCAAGCAACACGTATATAATTATGTCAACGAAAGCCAGGGCCAGAGGTGCCACTGCCAAAGACAGAAATCAATGGTAGGAACATTACAGGCTGAGAACCGCTGTTCAAACTATTGACCGAGGTTTATGGCAGGACAAGGCTAATCAGACTGAAAGAATTTTCACTGGCAGACTCCATGATTTTTTACCCAGAGGACTTTGCATGCAGTGTGGCATTACCATGTTTTCCCTACTGCCATCCATAAACTGATCAGAACTGGAAAATAACCAAATCACACCTGAATAGTCTTCACATTACATCTGAATAATAATCGGACTCTGACAGTTTTGTTATAAAAGCTGTGGGAAGTTTGTATTGCTTAATAAACTGCTCGAAGATGGCCTAATCTGGTTAAGAGGTCCACAAGCAACATACAAAAACACACACAAAACTTAGATGATGATAGGTCTAATAACCGTCCTTTCTACAGTTAATACTCACAAATGAATGCATATCATTCCAACGAGAGGACGCTGCAGGGGGAATGGGAGAGGGACTTCTTTGCTTTTAATTCAAAAGGATGATATACATACATATTTATCATTCAAAAAATAATCAGCATTAAGTGCAGCTGAATGCATTTTTCTGCATTACACCCTAATTTGTGTGTGTCTGTGTGAGTGGAATTGGTGGGTGGGGATGGGGGGGGGGGCAAATCCTTGTTTACATTTGTTGTTTTTATTTCTAATTCGTCTCTTTTGGCTGTTCGAAATCTGAACTTCGTTTCTTTCATGCCAGCTGTTACTTACAATTTCATATTTATCACATAAAGGTGTAAGCGTTTTTAATATTTTTTTCAAGCATAATGTGTTTTTAATATTCATTGAAATGCGGAGTGAAGATTAATCATCCTAAAGGTTTGAATGCTTGATGACTGTGCAGTTGATTCTCTTTGGTTCAGATCTAATGCCTTTGTTTCGGACTAAAAGTGTTCATAAATACTTCGATGACAAAAAACATTGTCAAAGATTTTGGCAATGTTTCCCTTTTTGTGTCGAGTTTATAAAAGCATCACAACAAGTACAACGTTATAAGAAAAGAGAAGAACAAATCGTATGCATCATTTAAATGTTCGATAGTCATGACACAAAAACTGTCCTTGCACATTGTCCTATGTGCAAAAAATCGTTTCAAAACAATCAGGTGGAAAAATAAATCTTGGCTGTTCGTGTAGCTGGTGCAAATTGGACAATTTCACGGGGAAAATTGGTCTGTGGTGATAAATGAGGAATACATTACCACACGCGTATTCGGGCAAAACATTGGTCTTGGCCATGCAGAACACAAAACGGGTTTGGCGATGGAGAAGAAGGATGTGGCGCTTTAATGCTACCGTGGTCGATGCACTTACAGATGAAGATTATACTTGCAAGACAATGATGGTCACAATTTTCACGGGCATATTAGTGTGCATGATTTCAATGTATGCATGTACGGTTTAATTGTAAAGATTTACACGATAGGCTTGATACTATAGTCTATCAAAAAGGCCACGCTATTTATTTATGTATTTATTTATGTATTTATTTATTTATTTATTTATTCATGTATCTATTTATTGATAAATAATCAATTCATTCATTCTCTCACAAGATTGTTCTCTCATTGGGTATCTCTTTCTCTGACCCCTGAAGGCGAACGAAGCGGTATTTAGCCATGGAAAAAAACAATATACGAGGGAACCATCTCAAGTACCGGAGATAGCATAATTGCATGGCGAATTATACGAAGGAGGGCATAAATATATACACCTATGTGTATTAAATATATATGTGTGTCTTAACTTATCACGGAAATGAGTTTTTCCCATTAAACCAAAAATTAACGATACATCACTTCTCGCGGACACGACTAAGTTTACGACGACTGATCTGCCCAGGGTTTACATGGGATAAGGGCATCTTTGGTCTCAAACAAGTTACATTCAATTTAATACAACTGTATATTCTGAATGTGGAACATTCAGAAATTTGCCTTTTGGCTCGTATGCCAACAATCTAGTCTTGCTGTGTAGAATGGGATAAAATGATTTCACTGATTGACATAGATGGCAGTTACAAACTAAATCCAGTTTTAACAAGTTGATTAACCCCTTAAGCACAGAAAGTAACTAGGCGGTATATGCTTGGTATATTTTTCGATTGAAGATTTGATTTCCCTTCTTTGAGACATTTGACGTCAGAACTCATATTAAGGCGGCTGGCCTATAGTACCCATGAGCGCATGTTTGCGTGCGTTCAATCGTGTACAAAAAATAACGGAGTTCTAACAAAATGGATCGATTATTTGCATTTTTGACCAAAATTCGACATTTGACACAGATCTCGACATTCGAGTCATTGTTCACCTCGATCGTCAGCGCTGTCCCGTAGAACAATGGCTGTTTCGATCAGTGTAAAATGTCACATGTCGGTCTAGTAGCATATAACGCCCATGTGGAAGGGTGGTCTAATCCCATGGGAAAGCCTGGACTGGTCTATCGTGTTTCACGGGATGGTCTATACGGAAAGGAAGGTCCCTCAAAGGACACAATTGTGTCATTCAGGACAGGTAAAAATCTTTCTAGCTCACCAAATAACGTTTCAAGCCTATATACAACTCGGGAAGCGGATTCAGCACTAGATTATTCGTACCGCATGGTTCAAACAGATCACAGATAATGTCAACAATAATAGTGTCTCCATTTGTACAAATTAGACCTGACTCGTATATTCTTCTTTAGCAGATGTGTCCCTTTGAAAGACAGTAATTACATTTTCTTCAATGAACATTTTGCCCTTTCGTGTTCAAAACACGCTTGCCACAGTCAACATATAAACAAGATGACATTAACTGAATAATCCACTGAAAATCCTGTGGGAACGTTTATATTTAATAATACCTCTGCATTGACGAAAATACAAAACTAATAAAAGCCTTTAACAAGTAAACTTCATATTTAGTGCTTCTTAATTCCTTCTGAAACTGGCGCAAATAATTACAAGGGTCCCCAAAACTGTGCATCTCTGCGTCCTATACGCACCAGAAGCCAAAAAATCTTACTAGAAATTAATTGAGGGAGTCCCGCGACGTACTAACCCTCAAAAGAGCGGGTCCCCGGACGCCTCACATATCCGTTATCATGCGTACCGTCAGTAGTTTAGACTAGTTTGTGGTGTTTTGTTTTCATTCGAGTTTTGAAAAGCTTGCAAACCGCCTCGCGTTGCGCGTTGGAGTGTCGCTCTCGGCTCGTCACGCCTGAACCTCATTTACATAATAGACACACACGTGGAGATACGGTATTGTTTTGACACGGGCAATCTCTCTCGCGTATCTAACGTTAATAAACCGTGTCGTTTTCATATGCATCCAATATTTGCCCAAGGTAGATGGTTTTGATCGGACACAATCTGGTTTTCCAAAAAAGAGGCAAAGTACAATGGTGTAATACTGATTATACAAGAGCTGCAAACAACCCGAATATTTTTTTCAACCGACAGCACAAGTTACTTTCCTGTTTGTTTTTATTTAATAACTGCCATATATAAATTAATAAGAAATATTCAACCACTTAACAGATTTAACACGCTTAATATGTCTACCTTTTAAACCACTTTTCCAAAAAGCAAGAACGGTTATCGGTTATTTACGTTTTTAGCAATAAAGTTACTGGAGAGGATATGATACACTTGCATATGTCCATTTGTAAACTGGACAGAGTATGCATTTTTGCTACTAGATATTTGAACGGTCAGTATTGTGTTTAAAAGATTCAAACAACGTTAAACTTTATTATAATCGGCAACCGTTTACCCGATCTGTAGGATTCTGCTTGCAGGTATGTCTTGTAGTCATGTTAACTTGTTTCAGGCGTGTCACTGATTTTGATTCCAACACTGACAAAACATTAAATTTAAGGTAAGTTTAACAGAAAAGTTACATTTTGACAACTTTGTGATACTATTCAATACTATTAATATTACAATGCTGTTAAAAACTGTTTTTCCCAGACTGAAACTTCGCATAGCAGTGAAATGAGATATTTAAGCAAATCATAAACAAGTATTGCTTTAAAAGCATACTTCTCGAGTTAGCAATCATTTGCATCAACATGGATCAGGCCAGGCTTGTTACATGCGATAACGACAACATTTCAGCCAGAACAACACGAAATATATATTCCCTGGCTGGTTTTTGTGCAGATAAAGATTTTTTTCAAATAAATAATTTCGTTAATGACACCACCAGTGTCCTGTTAAGATTAATTCAGCGAAACATGCGAAAGCATCAGCCTTGTTTGTTTTTTTGATAATTAATTATGTACAAATATAAGGATGCTCTTATCCCATGTAAAAACTTTACCAGATCTGTGGTGCTGAAAACGATTGTTAACTTCAGAAGGATGGTGCCTTTAGATCTAAATAATAAGCTGAACAAGACAATCTGTAGTCCCTCGTAAAGCTTGCGGTCATGTTACTAACAATACATGATCCAAAATCAACGAAACGACACATCGACTCAGGTACAAACGAATCACCCAACTGCACTACTGATTTATTTGCGTATACGCATATCACATGTTGAAATCGTTACAGGTCCATCAAAAAGTATGACAACAAACTGTCCTGAGTCCTCATAATTATGACGTCATTATTTATTACGACATTGTTACCCGAATGACAGGTTATCAACATTGCACAGCATTGTTCGAGGTACATTTACCACGTGTACATAGCAATATGGTGTTCACTCGTGACAGTCCTTTTACACGTGCAAGTAAGCTCACAAAGAGTGTCTACCAAAGTGCCGCCTATCGCAAAATTAAATAACTTTACAATACAAAACGTCACTGCGACGGCATAGGTCATAGTCAATGTATTGCTATGCAAATGGTAGTTGTTCTTTCGTCTGCCAAAACATCCATCTGTCTGAAGTACAGCTCATTTCTGACTTTCTTTCCTTGTCCTTACACACAAAAGCAGATGCAATGGCTTGCACTTGATGCAATGAAGAGCTTCTCTTCTCAGAGAGTTCTTTCCCTTTGTCGTTCCATAACAACCGACTGACTTCCAGGAAAATTCCAAGATGGACTTTAAATATGTAATAGCCGGGCTATAGCGGTCCGTTCTTCGAGTCTAAGTCAATTCATGCGGTGACCGCGACCAATCAGTGGTCAGTTCACCGGCCAAACAGAGTGCGTCACTTCTGCTTATCGTTCACGTGCTCTCTGCTTTTTCGAAATGCAGAAATGTCCACCGATGGTGAATGAACACTTGCTACTCTTCGACTTTGCCACAAACCTCATCAGCTGTCTTTGGTGGCTGTGCCCCCAGTTATGATCTGCATTAGGAACCAACACCGACACTGATTCATCACACACCCGCGAATGCATCTTGATTGCATCATTATGTTATGACGTCATGCATACCCACCAACGTAGTTGTGACGCAGAACTGACACGTGCACACTGTATTGGGCGTCGCATCAGAACGACATAAGTCACTTGAATTCATTGATCACACAAGGGACAGGGCCCTCCAGAATAATCCTCCTCGAGCGAAGGAAGTGACATCATACCACAATGACGCTATCGATGACGTCAGTCGTACTCCTCCACATGGAAAAAATCTCTCCACTCCGTACCCACATTTGCAGAAGAACGTCTGTTTGGGGACGGACCAACATCATCATCATCGTCGTCATCGAAATCGTTGTCTGAATCGCAAATCGACCTGGAAAGAGAGAAACAAACCAATTACTGTAGGGTCAACAAATTATCTCACGATAAAGGACAAAGTTGGCCTACGTTTATATATAACTTTCACAGTCTGAGACGTGTATTCACAGAACAGAGTTAGTTACAAACCAATGTCTGAAATATCAAGGGAATATTTAAAACAACACAACAGCAGACGAGAATATCGTATTGAGTCGTCAATAAAAACAAAAGGGAATGACATTTAAAACAAATAATGTGAAAAAAGCATAGCGATTTCAACCACATAAGACACATTTACCTTACATGCAACCCCCAAATATAAAAATTCAAAAATATAAAACAAGCGTGCAGTAAATAAAATTCAGAAAAACATAAATTGGCATAACAACACGACAACCGACACACACACAGACACACAGACACACAGACACACACACACACACACACACACACACACACAAACAGACACACACACACACACAAACAACACACGACACACACACACACTTCTCACACACTTAAAAGACCCTTGTTCTACGAACAGAAAAAGTTTACTCGACAAGCCTTCGTTTCTCAAAAACCCATGCAAACTAACAGCTTCAGGCGCAAAACAACTTGTAAAAAAACGAGAATCCTTCATTTCATAATTGAAAGAAAATAAAGTAAAACAATTAGAATCGATTAACATTTTTTTACGAACGGGATTTTCCCCTCGATGACGCAAGAGAATATGACGTCAAGGGGCGCAAGGTTACACGGATCTGAGCAGCACACGATCCAACTCATCCCCTCATTATTCCGTTCTCGCCCTCTCACTCATGCCAGGATGCGTGGCCTCACCAACCCGCCAGCTCATTTATAAGATCGCGCGATAAAGTCTCTCCGTGAATCGCGCGGGTTTGGGTGCGCCAAGATTTAGGACAATAAGAACAACCTTGCTTCGGTTCTCTCCCTTGGATGCAAATCAGCCAATGACGTCATGCCGCTCCGTATACACAGACACACGTGGTTTTGGGGTGATGCAATCGCGAAGAAAGAACTTTGCGTTAATAAAGATGGCGGTGAAAGACATCGACACTTGCGTACGGAAATGGAGACGTTTTGGGAAAAACACACCCGCGCGCGTCTCCTCACTGGTCCTGCGTAGGTTGGTGGATATATTTGTGTCGATGGTTTCACATCATCTTCTTTCCTCACTCATCTGTAAACTAGCGTTCTGCGTCATGGATAACTTTAACGTCCCGGAACAAACGAAATCAAGACAAAAAGCTCTCAAAGACCAACACCGGCGCGTGGCAGATGTAGCTTTTGTTCGGTCTCGAATAGCATTAACTGCTGAAGATACGATAAACAATAATATTGCTATTTCATATGTTACGTGGATTTCCATTGGTCAATTGGGCAAAACTGAGCTCAGTGCAAAAGTGATGTCGACGACATTTCCGTCGATATCAGTTTTGATATCGACGACCTCTTTATTGCTTCCCCACTTCAAAAACAAAAACACCTAAATATAAAAACAAACAAATATATATGAAAATGTAATGATCCCAGAATTTAGTTGAGCAAGTGACTAAAGACTTTATGAAAGAAAAGACATTTGGAACTACTGAAAAGTACAAGAACTGAGTGAACAAAACGAAATAATAATCAGAGGGAGGGATATGGAACAGCCAAAACTGAGACAATTACTTTTGTAATTTCTTTACAGTAAATACAAAATTTCCAGAGAATTAGCAATATATCTAACATTGACTGACTGTGTGATGATATCTTCTGCTATTGGTCTGTTTCGACAGTGATATCAAAATCTCGACCTCCTGTCTCGATTTTGATATCACTGTCTCAACAGACCATAGCAGAAGATATCATCACACAGTCCATCAATATTGGGTACTAATGTAGCTCTACTTTCTCATACTGGCAACGCTACATTTAGCTATGTGGTCTTCTACTATAACAAGGCTTGGTTTCTTGGAGACGGATGTTCGCCTTTAACTGCATTTCTTCTTCTTCTCCTACTTCTATTACGTTCGTGGGCTGCTACTCCCACGTGCATCCGTGGACAGAAGTGGGGCTTCACATGTATGGCTGGGTGTGTTTTTCCCACCTCCATTTAGACAGTTATACTCCGTGTCTAGGGGGGATCGGTCACATTTCTAATTTACCCCTTCCATCCAGACAGTGCTACAAAATTAGTAGCTCTGTAACTATCATTCTTTTCCGTGTAGAACGGTTCATAATGTTGTAGTACCTCGTCTATTTCAAGCATCACCAATGTAATTTCTCATGGTTGAGATAATAAAGTTAAACAGATTGGATTGGATTTTGGATTGAGGTTGTTGAGCGCATATCGGCAATTCCTGACAGTAGCAACAAACAAACAAAAACAAAAACAAAAAACATCACAGCAGAGAGTTGTGGAAAAGTAAATAGGCCAAACCTCCCCATGCCACGGCAATCAACACTAGAACATGTGAAATACAGATACACGAACCGGTCTGCAGCTTCCGATAAGCTAACACACCGGCAAAACCCAACTTCCCCATTTTGCTGTATCGCTGAGTTAAAGGGGTACTGTCTGCCTGAAAATTGTGTCCTTCTTAACTTTCATCCAAAACACGAGAGCAAAATCGTGGATATGTATTTTTTTCTATTATTATGTATTAGTTGATTGATTCATTTATTTATTTTTCTTCTATTGATCAATCAATCAATCAATGAAGCTTATATCGCGCATATTCCGTGGGTACAGTTCTAGGCGCTCTGCAGTGATGCCGTGTGAGATGAAATTTTATACGGCCAGTAGATTTGTCAAATACTTCACATACTCCTGCTGCAATGTTGCGAATCTTTTGGAATTCGGGTGTTTGTCTCATTTCTGTCTGAGAAGGCCAAAATCGAACGTGACTTCGCGTGTATAAAGTTCTGTACGGGACAAGCATTCATGTTTAGCTGATAGTTCCATACCTTTTAAAACACGTAATCTTGAATTTCAGTGTCGTAAACTTAGAGCTTACTATCCAGTGCCATTATTGCATTATATCTGATAGAAGTCACTTTGTCAATTTAAACAATTAGTTGAGTGAGATAACTTGACGGAATGATCTCGAAAAGTGTGCATATTCTGTTCATTGTTTTCGTTGGTTGCAGAAATTGCATGCTTTTGGTCATCATTGTTGACAAAGTCGTATTCAAAATGGCCACGCCAATGTTTTTCTTCCAAACAAAATGTAAATGTTAAACACCTATTCAAAGCATATTACACAAATTGAAAGACTTAGATTGCACAAGCAGAACTTTGACTGAATATTAAACGCTAAAGTTTAAGATTGCAAGCCTACTTCAACACTTGAATATTTGTAAAAATACAAGATTACAAGCCTTACGCTACTTCAACTTTTAAGTCTTTGTAAAAATAAAATGGTGATAGTTTTCAAGCTGTACGCGACGTTTCTGTTCGCCGTTCACACACTACGCGGTCAGTACCGCTTTACTCGCGAGGCTTTATCAATCATTTGCAACACCTCACGGGGGAGTCTCAGCTTTATACCTTCCGTTCCGTGTTAGAAAAAAATTAGTAGGAGTGATGATAGAAAAAGGAGGAGAAAAAAGAAAAACCGGCTGATACCAGGCTGCCGTCTTGCGAAAGCCGCTGTTTGTACGTGGGCGGACGCTAATGGTTAACTTAAGGATGCGTTTGTTGTTGTTTTTGTTTTTTGTTTTTGTGTATTCGTGGAAATACTATGTTTCCTCCATCGCTTACTCCATCATCTTTGTAATATTTCCTTCTCTCTTTCTTTTTATATTTAGTCAAGTTTTGACTAAATATTTTAACATCGAGGGGGAATCGAAACGAGGGTCGTGGTGTATGTGCGTGTGTCTGTGTGTGTGTCTGTGTGTGTGTGTGTGTGTGTGTGTAGAGCGATTCAGACTAAACTACTGGACCGATCTTTATGAAATTTGACATGAGAGTTCCTGGGTATGAAATCCCCGAACGTTTTTTTCATTTTTGTGATAAATGTCTTTGATGACGTCATATCCGGCTTTTCGTGAAAGTTGAGGCGGCACTGTCACGCCCTCATTTTTCAACCAAATTGGTTGAAATTTTGGTCAAGTAATCTTCGACGAAGCCCGGACTTCGGTATTGCATTTCAGCTTGGTGGCTTAAAAATTAATTAATGACTTTGGTCATTAAAAATCTGAAAATTGTAAAAAAAAAAAAAAAATTATAAAACGATCCAAATTTACGTTCATCTTATTCTCCATCATTTTCTGATTCCAAAAACATATAAATATGTTATATTTGGATTAAAAACAAGCTCTGAAAATTAAATATATAAAAATTATTATCAAAATTAAATTGTCGAAATCAATTTAAAAACACTTTCATCTTATTCCT
Source organism: Littorina saxatilis (assembly GCF_037325665.1). Lineage (NCBI taxonomy): Eukaryota > Metazoa > Mollusca > Gastropoda > Littorinimorpha > Littorinidae > Littorina > Littorina saxatilis. The sequence goes on from NC_090246.1 coordinate 14,209,440, forward strand.
TGTCGGTTCCTGATTCCAAAAACATATAGATATGATATGTTTGGATTAAAAACACGCTCAGAAAGTTAAAACAAAGAGAGGTACAGAAAAGCGTGCTATCCTTCTTAGCGCAACTACTACCCCGCTCTTCTTGTCAATTTCACTGCCTTTGCCATGAGCGGTGGACTGACGATGCTACGAGTATACGGTCTTGCTGAAAAATGGCATTGCGTTCAGTTTCATTTTGTGAGTTCGACAGCTACTTGACTAAATATTGTATTTTCGCCTTACGCGACTTGTTTCTCTTCCGTTCAATTTTCTGGCTATTGTTTTGTATTGTACCTGTACCCCCAACTGCATATTACAGAAACAGAAACGGAAGACCACCTCACGGATATTGCAGGTGTCTATTTTTGTCGGAAAAATAGCCTAAATGACCATGAAAGTTTTGGCAATTTGTGTGTGTTGAAGGCAGGTCTTTGCGTCACCTTTCCTACAGGATTAAATAAAAGTGAAGTCCTACCGAAATGAGAGAACTTTCGACGATTTGAAAGACGGGTCGGTGTTTCGCCGACTGCGGACGCCAAACCACATCTCTGCCACCTTACACGAAGTGAACAGATACTTGATCGAGACGAATACCAAAGTCAGTAAAATGCCATCTTGCGTACCGTGTAAAAACCGTGTAATAAGAAATAATTTCGATTTTTCTGGCAACGGTTTCCAAAAGTATCTACCTTCAAAGTGACACGAGTCTATCGAACAAGTCGAAAACTAAAGAAGACAGTAAGATGTGATCTGAGGACCAGTGAAATGTCAGCGTAATAGGTAACTAGCGACACCTAAACCTTTGATCAATAAGACTTCCAAGACACATTAGGGTTTCTCACATGATGCCATCGACTGTTGCTTCCAGGAAAACAAACCGATATAGTATGTGGTATACTTAGTACACGCATAGTGGCGTCTACACGAAGACCAATAGGCTGATATACGAAGAACAGAACACGTGTTTTAGTATGTCAAAGTTGATATTGCTATGCGAGACCGGCGTTGCAAGTTTGTTTCTTTCCTCAGGTCACATGGCACGCTCCATGCTTAACACTATTTACAATCAATTCTATCACCGCATCCTTACACGAAGAACATCTATGCTCATGATTAAGGAAGGACAGAGAACACGGTCCTCTGCTGACACATTTTGTATAGCCTCGAAGAAAAAGTAAACACATTATAAAAGAACAAAAACCCGCATAAAATCTGGGTGACTATATCAAGCATGTCACCCAGAATTACAACATAAAAGGCATATTTTGCCAGCTTTTCATTACGCCAGTACATCGTTCTGGCAGGGATGTGTAAATCTTGTTATCAGCCAGTCGAATTTTTGGCTCACGAAGTGTTGCCTATGCGATCGTAACTTTGTCTGTCTGTGCGTGCGTGCGTATGTGCGTATGTGCGTGCGTGCGTGTGTATGTCTGTGGTAGAAACTTTAACATTTCGTCATTTGAAGACGTCACATTATGGCGTAAGAGGGTTAGACGTCACGCGAAGGAATGTCTCGGTCATTGTTATTTTGAGCGGGCCGAGACTATTTGGCAGTCGTGTCTGTAAGTAGGCTACATGCAGACAGACAGATCTAGATCTAGTGTCTCTCTTTCTTGCACAGTGTCACCAATGCTTTACTGTGTGTGTGTGTGTATGTGTGACGGAGTGATTGAGTTTGTGTTAGTACTGTTACTGTTTGTCGATTTCTTACGTGAGCCTTGAAGGCTTCGCCTCTTGTTCTTCTAAGCTCCAGTAATGCCTTGCTGCCAGCTACGTTTTCTGCTTATCGCGGCCCATCTTTGATGCTAAACCTCTTCGATCCACATATTCTGTGTCTTCGTGGTTTGGCTAACAGGAACAGTTATACAGGCGGAGAATACCCCTTTAAAGAAAAGGCACGGAAAACTCAAGGCAGAATGCCATAGAGATATGGGAGGGTAAGATGCTCAGCCTGGAGGCGTAGTAATAAAATGTGACCCTCCACCACGGAATGAGTCGCATGTCACCTTTTCATGATTTTCATATTTTTACATTTTCTTAAAGAGTTTTTTATTCTCTATCCAGTGGTGAAAACCGTTTTAGAAAAGAGTGAACACTTTTTGCGTTATAAGCCTGTGACTAAGGTGACCCTCACACTGTTACTATAGACACCCCCCGGACTTATATTATGCCTAGCGCAGAACCGCGTGAGGTGACATGCGACTCATTTCGTGGTGGAGGGTCACAAATGTCTTCACCAAGAAAGGGAAACCAGGTCATTTGAAGGAAGAGGATTTAAAACAGCCTTGCTTCACCACTCCAGAGATGTGGTTTGGGGTCGGCAGTGGACAAAACGCATAAACGTATTTCAATTCGCCGTAACTTTGCCTTCATTTCGGCAAAGCTCCGAACTTTTTCACATTGGGAGAAAAGAAACACCACGAATTGATTTAATGCCAAACACTGTTGAAATGGTTAAAAACATTTTGAGAAATGCTTTGAGAATGCTTAAAATATAGAGATTTAGAAATCGGAATGAAGAGATACGTGCAATGGTTTCTAATTCGAAAACATTGTTGGGAGTTGTCAATACCGCTTAAAAGAAAACGGCTGGGAAAACTGAAGGCTGCCCTGGAGATATCGGAAGAGGAAGGTGCCAAACATGGCGTAATAATGTAATGCTTTTCTAACGTAGATAAGCCAACCGGGTTATTCAAGGAGAAAACAACTGTCGCGCTCTCCAGCGAAACTTATTGGGAAGAAAACAACAGAAGTAAGACAACCAATGAAATGAAGACTTAAGGTAACGAGTGATTTAATTTTTTGTAACACAGATTTACACAAAAGATACACACACACACACACACACACACACACACACACACACACACACACACACAAACAAACACACACACACACACACATACACACACACACAAACATATGTATTAACTCAAGACTCAAAACATAAAACAAAACAAAACAAAGCACACACACACACACAAAAAAAACCACCAACCCCTTCTACGAAGCACCTTAAATAAGAACAAATAACAGCAAAACAACAGACCCATCCTCAACTCAAAAGAAACAGATGGCAATATACAGTTGTTTCCTTGCAAACAGAAGATTCTACGATCAAAAGTAAGAAAAACAAGAAATTCCTCCGAGGTAGGAAAAACACCCCCGTTGGTCAAAGGGAAATAACCATTCTCACTGCCACCAACTGAGAAGGTTATTTCCCTTTGACCATTAACATGTCCCTCTATAAGTCCTTGTAGAATCTTAATCCACCAATAACCCCATAACCGTGTGTTTGACTGGTCCCACTTTTTGTAAGGACCGTCTCAGGAATGTATAGAACCTGTTCACCAAGTTTGGTGACGATCGGTCCGTTCATTCTTGAGATCTATATGCGAACACAAACACACACCCAAACAAACAAACAAACACATCGAGCGAATCCTATACACACCCCTATACCGGGGGTGTAAAAACCAACCATAAGTGCACCAATTTTCTATGTATTTGTCGGCAGCCAGAAACAGATACCCCGTGTGTTGACTCAACACCAAGGTTTGTGTATCAGACAGTGACCGATTTTGCCCAAAATAAAGCAATCGCACACCTTCAGACATTTAAGTACACAAGCATGAACCCTAACCTCATTTCCCATTAGTTACTGGAGACTCGTCTCATTATGTCTGGGAGTGAGTAATGTCTAGAGAACAGCTGCGAGGGATTTTCTCCTGAATCCGATACCATAGTGCAGCACGGGATAACCGTCTGAACCTGTTGGCAAAAAAGTAGGTCAAGTAGTTTCTGTCGTTTATCATCTGTTTTCTGACGCCTCAGGCATGAGTAGAATGGCTTTGTTCTTTGCTTTGTAAACTCTTCATGTCAGATTCTTTTTAACAGATTTTTTGGTTCGACGTTCGTAAGAAAAATCAGGAGTTTTTTGGGTTTTTTTAAAGTCTGATTGAAGAGTTTTTGACAGTGCAAGAAAACAACCAGAGATGCCTTTAGCTTTACAAAAAAAGATGTCTAAAGTTACTGCTAATGTGCTTTGTTTCTCTTACTTTACTTCTTGCAGGTTTTAAGTTGCTTTTTTGCTTGTATTTTCTCAATTTAAGCCTCCACCCTTCTTGCCCTTCCCGTACCACCCTGTTCCCATCATTATTTTCTGCGGTATCAAAAACAAGCTTCTTTTCATGATACTTTCGTTCGAGCAGAAACTCTCTCTCTCTCTCTCTCTCTCTCTCTCTCTCTCTCTCTCTCTCTCTCTCTCTCTCTCTCTCTCTCTCTCTCTCTCTCTCTCTCTCTCTCTCTCTCTCTCTCTCTCTCTCTCTCTCTCTCTCTCTC
>NC_090246.1:14214007-14216507 GCF_037325665.1 Littorina saxatilis
AAAAGACAGACAGACAGACAGACAGACAGACAGACAGACAGACAGACAGACAGACAGACAGACCGACCGACAGTCTCCAAAATAGCAAGAATCTAAATCTCAAAAGATTATTGTACTCATCACTATCACCCTGTTAAACTAGTTAAGTGGAGATGTCAACAGATTGCAAACAACTACTACACTGATGAACAAGCTAAGAAAAAAGTCTAACACTAATCGCAAATCACAATAATCAGCTCATAGCAACAAGCTAGATTTACCATCACTTCGTAAAACCAAGTTAGTTCAGCTGAAGGAGAAAATTACAACTTTTACTGGTGTCACGTGACCGCCGTCAATATATGATACCCCCAACATCGACATAACAAAAACGTAAGGTACCAATTTAAAAAATCGACGAAAATTCAGAATAGGCACAACTTGGCAACTGTTCCACACAAGAAGAAGTTACCGATGCAGAACAGCTTGTTTTGTTTCGCTGCTTTGCGTATTTCGTGTGTTATGTCATTTCTGCTGTTTCAGGGCCCGTATGCATGAACTAGAAGTAAGAAACACTGGAAGTAGAGGCCTCTTTTCGAAGTGGGAACTCCCGAAGTCAACTTTCTAACCGTGTTCACAATGCATGAACTGACTTGAACGCCAAAGTAGTGACAGCGAGAGTATTAAGGTCAAGGTCGGGGAAATTGGGGGAATCCCTACTAATACGCATGCGCACGTTTCCATCAACATGGCAGTCAACGAAAATGGCAAGGCACGTGTGCCGCTCAAAAAGAAAGTAGACACAGAGGGGCGTTCTGCGCCTTTTTCAGATGGTGAAATTGCTGTACTCTTGACAGAAGTGTTTTACGAAAGAACGGTTATTCTGTCCAAATTTCAGAACAGTCTAACTGTTAAACATAAAGACGCTGTCTGGTCCAAAATTGCCAAAGAAGTGTCGCTCTCTCTCTCTCTCTCTCTCTCTCTCTCTCTCTCTCTCTCTCTCTCTCTCTCTCTCTCTCTCTCTCTCTCTCTCTCTCTCTCTCTTACGACACACGCACACACAGACAAACGTACACTCATGCACATACTGACACTATGACACAAGTGACACTGACGGCACACATAAACACACACACACAGCCACACACTGCACACACGCGCGCGCTCGCGCGCACACATATACACACACACACGCACCCATACACGCACGCACACAGTCACAAACAAATAACCACACACTCACTCTCTCTCACTTTCTCTCATTCTCTCTCAATCTACACTCATACACACACTGAAACTATGATGACACAAGTGACACGTCACACACACACACACACACATATGACACCCACACACACACATACACACACACACACACACACACACACACACACACACACACACACACATACTCACCGTAGTGAAACACATATACACACGCGCGTACAGTTGAAAGTCAAGACATGATATGATTTTTTCAAAGCATAGGAAGGTTTCTTTTGCAAATGAATAAAATTAACACAGAGGCAAAACCCGGTTTTTGCAGCCGGAATGCAATTGCGGAGGCTTAAAAAGGAAAAGATTAATACAAAATATATAGCTCCCGGCGGAACTTGAACCCGGAGCAAATGAACGAGAGTCCGGAACCGTTACCACTGCACTATGTTACTCGTGTAGAATAGAGGCATGATGAAAAAAGGCATTCTGAGTTATTCAGTCGTGCTGGTTTGAAAGCTCGCCACCTTCGCCGAATGACTCGAGCACGTTTTTTTCGGTCAGTAACTGATCGAACTGTCGCTTTTGAGTCACTCTGTTTTAAGCATTTCACCTAAATTAAACAAGAATGTCACAGTCCGTGTCTATGGTGCAAGGTAGGAGACCGTCTCATTGTAGCCAAGTTACGACAGTTGCTCGATTGACGCATTTCACGTCTTCGATATTGTGTCTGAGATCATTTCCCAATGAGCTGCCTTTAAAAACGGAATGTCCTGCAATTGTAGTATGCGCTGGAGGTTTCTTTTGGATGGGTAAGTACTCTTGAGATGCGATATCGTCGTATAATTATGTCAAGCGAGAGGCCCTTGACATTGGAAGTGGGAACTTCGAAAGCAAAGTTGCCAGCTACTCGGTATGCACGAGCTAAATTGAACGCCGAAGTAGTGGCTTCGAGAGTTCTGAGGTCAAGGTCGAGAAAATTGGGGGAATCCCAATTAGTGCGCATGCGTTTGTAAACGGTAGGCTTGGTGACCAGAAGAAACAAATCTCATCGCGAGTTCGTAAATGGGCAAACGTTGATCGCGCTGTAGCTTTTACTATAATTGTTGTTTTTAACTGGTTGAACGAAAGCTGTGATAATTGTCCTTAAATAGAATGACTGTCTATAATAATGATTTCGTTGACCAGAATGTTGGGGACAATAAAAAAGGGTTGTTTATGTGGTAGCGAAGTCGGATAACTTAAAACTCTTTTTGTAGTGTTTTTTTTAATGATTGTGTATCGGTAAAACTGCTGGACAAAAATA
>NC_090246.1:14219007-14313056 GCF_037325665.1 Littorina saxatilis
CGATGACCGGGGCGTGTCCGACAGACTGGACAACACCTCGTCACGATGGACGGCACTTACAGCTATGAATATTGATGAGCAGCGATTAATCGGAATGAATTGAGTGGTGTAGATCGCTACAAAGTGAGTCCGTGTAAGGTTAACTCTATCACAGGTGGGGAGTGCCTTGTCAATGAATTAATTGCGGCGTGGTGGACGGTGGCTGAGAGACTAATGGAATTGGTTTCATTCCAGGATAGGACGACGATGAATGGAAAGGCTTGGAAAAACCCTACTGAGTTTGGTTTCAACAGACACATGCTAATCAAGAGACGACAATTAACTAACAAACTAACTAATTGACTGACTGACGGACGGACTGACGGACGGACTGACGGACGGACTGACGGACGGACGGACGGACGGACGGACGGACGGACGGGAGGACGGAAGGAAGGACGGACGGAAAGACGGACGGAAGGACGGACGGGAGGACGGACGGACGGACGGACATACGACATACGGACATACCGACGGACGGACGGACTTACTAACTGATTGACTGACTGACTGGCTGAATGTATGACTGACTGGCTTAATGTATGACTGACTGACTGACTGACTGACTGACTGACTGACTGACTGATGGACAGACGGACGGACGGACGGACTAACTAACTAACTCAGTAACTGAACAACTGAGTACAAGTAAATAGATAAGTAAATGATTAAATGGACAAGTAAATACATTAACTAATGAATACACAAACACAACCAATACGCATAAATACAAGCAAGCTGATCGTCCAACGGATCACGAAGCAATATAAACAAAACAAAATGCAAGCATGAAGAACAGACTACCTAGATACGTTTGGCTCAACGTTCAAACCACACTCTCTTTTTTTAAACGAATAAAAAGGAAACCTAGTTTGAGGAACCCCCTTGAAACTAAGGTCCGGTGCCTCAAGTCTACTTATCGCCATGAAGAATCGCAAATCTCACAAGTTACATCTGGCCCCAGTAATTGTTCAAACTCTCGGGGGGATTGAAAGCGAGGGACAAGATTGAAGGAACAAAGGCGGAACTGCACTGACGTATTCTCCATCAAACCGTCTGATACAATTCCCTGGAAGACGTCTCTTCCTACTTCTCGAAACTCTACTCAAGTTCTTCGTCAGTTCTCAAGGGGTGATCTCTGAACGGAGACGAACAGTGTGTGCAAAATCTTCGCAAAGTCGACCTCGGGATCAATAAAGGACCTGCCTTTAAAGATGGTACTCCGTCCTCCTCAAACATCCCCAAGCACTTCTAAGGTTAACGAATAAAGTTAGGGGAAAAGTTAATCATGTTCGTTGTGATTGTTGGACATTATTTTGCTGGCTTTGAGAAGTCGTTGGCCTTTACAAAGAAATGCATGCCTGCGTGTAGACGTGTTTTCCTTCAAGACGCATGATTTGGTTAATTTGTGAAACGTATGTAATCAATGTGAAAACAGTACATTCACTGATGGGGCGAGAAAAAAAAACACCGTTGTTTTGTCCGGAATTTAACGTTTGAAAAATGTGACCTTTCTTGTTGTATGATTGACTGTTGGAATTTAACCTGAATACTAATTAAAGGGTCCTTAGATTCAACATTTTTGTTTTCTGGTTCTTCAGTATGGAACTTTAGTATGTATTTTGGTTGTTTATTTTTTTAGCAAAATCTGTATTACAGGCTTGCCATAGTATGACGATCTAGAGTCCAAGTTGCGACATGGCAGTTTCAGAGTAGAAAGGTTAATTGAATTTACACCCAGCTTTCAAACTGTTAAGGTAAAGTCCCCCTACTGTAGCAGTCAGCTATGTCGCAAGGTTTAGCCCGTTCCCTGTTGAGATTTCAACACGTACACCCCAACAGCAGGATGCCCGTTAAAGCAAACCCTCAGTTAGGGTGAAAACAGGGCAGTTCCACAAATAGGCCCAGTTGCAACATTTTAAGGATGGCTAGAATATAAACAAGACATTCCTCTTGATTTCACAACATGCTTCCCGGGGTGTCGTTCAAGAAATAAACTATGAACGATCATTCGTCTCCTAGCTAGTGAATAAGTGTCGGTCAACTTGTTTGTGACCCCCCCCCCCACACACACACACACACACACACACACACACACACACACACACGCAAACCGCGTATAGCTGCCTAAATGGTGGGGTAAAAACGGGCCATACATGTAAAAGCCAATTCGTGCAAAACCACGAGTGTACGAGGGAGTTTCTGCCCATGAACGAAGAAGAAGAAGTTTGTGCAGAAGTGTTGTTCTTCTGCTCAGCTTTGCTCCTCTAGTAAGTGGATAAGCTTTGCTCCTTTCCTTCATTAACAAGCGTTGTTGCTTTATTCAGAGAACAGCTCTTCCAGTCAGCCATTGTTCTTATAATACTTGAGCAAGCTTTGCTCTGTAGGACTTCGCGCTAATGGCTAAGCTTTGCTTTTTATTTGAGTAAATAGGCTTGGCTCAACTCGTTCTTAGGCTTACATTAAAATTCTAACATCCTCCGAGAGTCTGGAAAAACACACGTTCAGGAAACAGGCTCTAGTCCTTCGAAGCTTCCTTCGTGCTTTCAGTTGCAGTGAACACCGAAGAGAGAGAATTCCTCTCTCACACCGTCGTGCGTCAGACTCATAAAGTTGGGGAAAGATTCGCCGCATTTGATTGACTCTGCATCGGCTGTAGTCTGCGGCTGATTACATCGAACCACACTGGGTGCGGAGCTCAGCAAGGGAGAGAATGGTGCTAAAAGGTGGCGGAAAGGATAACACTGTCGTCGGTGCGAAGACGCAAGGGAAAAGGCTGACATTAACGTCCATGGTAGTGCAGCCGATCTCTGTGTCTCAGTTTGTCCCTGTGTGTTTGTCTTTGTTGCCTCTCTCTGTCTCTGTCTCTGCGTCTCTCTCTTTCTGTCTTTGTCTCTCAGTTTCGCCTCTCTCTCTATCTCTCTCATTCTCTGTCTCCCTGTGTCTGGTCTGTGTGTGTGTGTGTGTGTGTGTGTGTGTGTTTGTGTGTGTGTGTGTGTGTGTGTGTGTGTCTCTCTCTCTCCCTCTCTCCCTCGCCCTCTCTCTCTCTCTCTCGCCCTCTCTCTCTCTCTCTCTCTCTCTCTCTCTCTCTCTCTCTCTCTCTCTCTCTCTCTCTCTCCCCCCACCTCCCTCACACCGAACCGTTCACTGCACCTCCAAGTCATCCTTCATCAGACCGAGAAACCCCAAAACCGTTCGGACACACTTGCAGGGTGACCCAGTCTCTAGACTCGGCGAGCCCAGTTCGGCGTGAAATCATTTCCCTACAGGCAATTTGCACGGTCTATATAATCAGCCATATTAGCTGGACATCACTGGACGTGTATTACTATTAGCAAGGCGGCAAAGGGCTAAGTCCGGAGGACGTTTGTTTGGCCAAGAGGAAAAAGGACGTCTTCAGTAGCTGTCTGCCCTTTACCTATCGCGGTCTGAATCGTTGGACTGGGGGCGGGGGAGGGGGTGAGAAGGGCGGGAGGGAGTGGGGGAGGGGCTTGTTTTGAAGACATTGGTGACTTTAAAATGCTGACGACCAAACTAATGCAACTTCGTTCTATGGTCAACAAATATTGAACGCCTTTTTAGTTTAAAATGCGTAGACAATATGAGTCCGCGTGGACACTGCTTTCATTCCATGAACTGTAACGGTTCTGTCTTCAGTTTACCAATGGTGCACTGAATATTTGCAAAGGGAAGACGGGGAGAAGGTGGGGGGGGGGGGGTGAGGGAGAGGCTAATTTTTCGTCATCACAAGAATTTCGCAAAGTGAGTGAGCTCTTTGGTCAGTAAATCATAAACGCTTACCGTGTCAGTCCACTTTCTGTTTACGGGGCTACACAAATATATAAGACCCATGAATACACGTGACACATTATCAGCGCATTGGTGGCCACGCAACCACCAAGGCTGTCAACAATTAAACGTCGAAGATTGGTAATGTTATTCCTTTTTGTCTTGCAAATCTTGCCGTGTGCGTCTAGATTAAGGTAAAGTGGATTCCCCATGTTCGTTTGATTCGTAAAATTCGACAGAAACTACCCCCAAAAGATCAGATTAATATTATCCCCTTAAACATTGTCGAGGGCATCTTGGTGGAGGTCATGGACAGACCAAGTCTTAATTAAGTGAACTGCCAGCGTGAAAGACTCAACAGGCTTTGGCACCCCAGCATAGGTAGACCATGCACTGCTTTGACCGCACCCAACGGCCAAAGTGCTGCTAGCCACAGCAACGGAGGACAATTGCAGCTGAATCATCCAATACCCCCACAACCCCCGCCCCCTCCCCTCCCCTCCCCCCCCCCCCCCCCCCTCCCCCCCCCCCCCCCCCTCCTCAACGACCCGGTCAAAGGAGTAGACAACTGAGTTAGAATCAGATGATATTACTCAGTGGAGTGGACTCGACTGAAACCCGAACTGAGATACTTTCACCTAAAAGACTGTCACCGGTCATGTTTGGCGTGAGCGGACAAAAGTACGAATGTCTCACTGATCGGCTCTGCCATCAATTGGTATTGCTCATGTTCTGGTCCATCCCTTGTCTCCATGTCAGACATCCACAAGCTGACCGGTATGTGTGGGGATGGAATAAAGTACAGCTGAACTTGCCCCAGCGACGTAGACACAGACATTGAAGACTTTATTATCTCAACAGAGAAATGTGTTTGTGGTGTGAGTACGTATGACAACACACTTTTTTCTTCTTTTTGTACATAGAACAACATTGAACATTGAGATACGGTAAACGTACGTATAGAATATGGATAATTCCTTGAACATGACTGCAAACTATACAGACCACCTCTAGATAACGACCACCTCTAGATAACGACCACCTGCCCATTACGCCCATCCATAAGGATCCCAAACGATAAAAGTTGCTATATATTTCACCTATCCATAACGACCTCTTTTGGTCGGTCCCATGGGTGGTCGTTATTCACAGGTTCGACTGTACTGGGAAGTAGGTCTCACGTGCAAGAATTGCACTCTTACTTGCAGGGTGCGCCCTTCTTTTCTTTATTTTTACACCCCTGGTATAGGGGTGTGTATAGGATTTGGTCGATGTGTTTGTTTGTTTGTTTGTGTGTTTGTGTTCGCATATAGATCTCAAGAATGAACGGACCGATCGTCACCAAACTTGGTGAACAGGTTCTATACATTCCTGAGACGGTCCTTACAAAAATTGGGACCAGTCAAACACACGGTTAGGGAGTTATTGGTGGATTAAGATTCTACAAGGACTTATAGAGGGACATATTAATGGTCAAAGGGAAATAACCACACTTGTTAGCAGTGCCTGCTCAGTTGGTGGCAGTGAGAATGCTAAGGACGGGGGTGTTTTTCCTACCTCGGAGGAATTTCTTGTTTCTTTATTCTTTGCCCTACTTTCCATTGTTCTGTGATAAAACAGACAGCTGGGTCCTTCGCCACGGGAAAGCATGGTCTGATTTGACCTGCGGAAAAGAGAAGGAAGCGAAAAAGATCGGAGTTCAAGAAAACCGTGAGAAAGGAGGGGGAAAAAACGATAAAAGAACAACAACAAAAGAAAAGAAAGAAAGAAAAAGATTGTAAAAACTAAATTCTTATGCTGCTAGGACTTTGAACTTCAGCTGACTTTGAACATTGCGACATTGGCGCAGGTGTGATAAATGTTTTTGTAACCGGGCCATGTTTTGAAACACTATAATTATATTAAACTCTCGAGCGGTAGCTGCTGGTTTATTCTTTTTTGTACAAAACACTGTTTCCCATTGTATTGATTCTACTCCATGTTTTGTTTCTTCTGTCATGGGAAAGGGTCAATATATCCCTTTATAGTGAAACGAATGGCGAAATATCACTTCCGCCCACATACATCGATTTTATCAAAACCTTCTGTGGCCAAACGGCAATAAACGCGGTTTAATTATTTTGCTGTAAATTTGTTCTTGCTGCATTTTAATAAAAGCGAGGAATATGTTAGTGCGGGTTTTTTTCTGCTGGCTATGAATTATCCTTTGAACAATGATTTTATTGTTTGGGTGTATGGGGTTGATTCTGATGTTAAATGAAACTAATGCAACCCTTTGAGTTCGCCCGTTTAGTTTTGTTTTCTATTCATTTTCTGTTGATGTACGAGTACGTATGTGGGGCGGTGAGTGAGTGCGTGCGTGTGTGTGTGTGTGTGTGTGTGTGTTTGTGTGTGTGTGACGGTGTGTGCGTGTATGTGTGTGTGTGTGTGTGTGTGTGTGTGTGTGTGTATGTGTGTGTGTGTGTGTTTGTTTGGAGGGCGGAGGTTGATCTGTAATAAGAGGGTTTACAAATAGAGACTATGGATAACAGATAAAAAAGAGACTGTTAGTGAAAGTTCGTGTGTGCATCTGTAGGTCTGTGTGTTTGTCTGTCTGTTTGTCTGCGTGCGTGCCTGCCTGCCTGTCAGTCAGGCATGCAGACAGACAGTCTGTTTTTCTGTCTGTCTGTCTGTCTGTCTGTCTGTCTGTCTGTCTGTCTGTCTCTTTGCGTGTCTGGGTCTTTTTGTTTGCTTGTTTGTTTGTTTGCTTAACGCCCAGCCGACCACGAAGGGCCATATCAGGGCGGTGTGTCTGGGTCGGCGTGTCCGCAATTAGATGTGTGTAACTAACAAGTGTAAGTCATCGGCAAACCTGACAACCACAGACATTTCTAACATTATGATCCGGTACAAAGAAATACCCAACATCATGTTTTTTTCTCACTCAGCGAGACCATGTACCAACATTCTGACATCACACGATGGAGTGCAAACATGTGTGCATGCAGAGACTAACAAAAACCATCATAGCATGTAATCATATTGCACATGTGTCATATCGTGTTACTAAGTCGTCAATATAATTATGTGTGATATATTATACACTGCTGACAACAACTAAGACCACAGCACGCAGAGACAAACATAAAACATCATAATATGCAATCCTATTGCACATGTGTCATATGATGTTACTAAGTCGTCAGTATGTGTGATATACACTGCCGACAAAAACATCGACCACAGCGGTTTTCACGTGCCACAATTATGGAATTAGGTCACACGCTGGAGGATCGACAGTAAAATACCAACACAACAGCGTTGCGTACGTGCTTGACATCATCTTCAATGACAGACTGACTGACTGGTTGATTTTGACGTCCTCTTAAAGTCACACTGACCTATCTTGGGACAGGGAGTCAAATGACAGCCAGCAAAAGCTTTGAGTACACAGTTCTTTCCAAAAATGAACTGCTGTTAGAGCTATAGCTCATTTGCGACTCTCTGGTACTTTTACTTTGCCGTTTATTTACAAAACGTTGCATTTTTGTTCTGTATTCCTCTTAATATCAATTCAAAGCCCCTATAAACTTGCGAATTGTTGGGTGTATGTGTTGTGTATGTGTGTGTGCGTGTGTGTGTGTGTGTGTGTGTGTGTGTGTGTGTGTGTGTGTATGTGTGTGTGTGTGTGTGTGTGTGTGTGTGTGTGTGTGTGTGTGTGTGTGTGCGAGAGACATGCACTACAACGTTGCTGAATATGTGCTTTCCTTTATTGGTTTTTGAAGAGTGTGATCACTTAAGCGTTGACATGCTAATCTATATATATATACGACTAGTGTCTGTGTGTCTGTATGTCTGTGTGTCTGTCTGTGCGCGATGCACGGCCAAAGTTCTCGATGGATCTGCTTCAAATTTGGTGGGCTTATTCAGAGAGACCCCGGACACAACCTCATCGATGAGATATTTCAACACGTGCTCTCAGCGCGCAGCGCTGAACCGATTTTGGTTCCACCTCAGCTATTTTGGTTCCACCTCAGCTACCCGGGCCCCCATACCGACACACCATAGCCGCTACACCACATCACAACGCCAAAGTTCTCGGTGGATCTTTTTCAAATTTGGACACCGTATTCAGCTACACCCCGGACACAATATCATCGATGAGATATTTCAACACGTGCTCTCAGCGCGCAGCGCTGAACTGATTTGGGTTTTTGTGTTCATTTCACCATTATAAGTAACTCTTCCTTATCTTCTCCAGTGTTTGGCGTTTATCTCCCTTCCTTCGTGTGGCTTTCCCGTTTGTAACTTACTATTACTATTTTTAGAATGTCACTGCGCTGTCCACTGCGCTGTCCACAACGCTTCCCTTGCACCCGTAAGTTGTTCTTACTGTCAAAGTGAAAAGGTCGAATCAATTTATAGCCACGCGAAAAATACACTCTCACCTATCTCTATATATTTATAGATACAGATATGCATATATATATATACGGCTTCTGTGTGTGTGTGTGTGTTTGTGTGTGTGTGGGCAAAAACCTGTGTATTGTAGAGTTCTGTTTGTGATGTGGTCTAGCGGCTATTGTCTGTCTGTATGTTCTGGCATGTGAGAAGCCACAGCAGATAATATAGGGCTAAGAAATAAGCTCTAAAATTCTCAATCCCGTTTGACAGGACTTCGCCTGCAGAGGTGATTGTGATGAACCGCCACGCTGTCTGTCTCTGTCTCGCGATTCACCCCGGCGAAGCCGGGTATTCCTCTAGTATACTATGTAACACAAAGTAGCTTGTATCTCTGTTTCTGTATATTCCAGACTGACAGTCTAGATTCGCCGAAAGCCGCAGCATACTTTTCTTTATCGGTCTTTTGATGTGAGCAACCAGATATGTTGACATGCATAAATACATCTAATCATGTTTGTTAGCAGCTTGTCTCTGTTTCTGTAAAATCAAGACTGACTGTCAAGGTTCTCTGAACGACGCAGCATGCTTTTCTTTATTGGCCTCTGATTTGAGCGACTACTGACGCGTTGGCATGCGAATATACCTTACAGAAAGTATGTTGTCTCCGTGTTTTGTGCACTCGAGACTGACAGTCAATATTGCTGTGAATTTGCTGTGCTTTTCATTATCAGCCTTTGATGTTAGCGATCCCTGAATCGTTGACATGCTAATATACCTATAATTATCTAACAGAAAGTGGGGTTGTGTGTACTCGACACTGACAGTCAACATTGCTGAGAGTTTGCTGTGAGCCACGACATTCTTTTCATCGTCGGCCTTTGAAGCGAGTGATCACTATAGAACCTTGACATCGACATACCTATGTAACAGAGAGTAGGTTGCCTCCATGTTTCTGTACTCTCCAGACTGACAGTCAAGGCCACAGCATACTTTTCTGTATCGGCCTTTGATACGAGCGATTACTGATACGTTGACATGCTAATATACATAATTATATGCAACGGAAAGTAGGTTGTCTCCAATTTTGTGAGCTCGAGACTGACAATCAACATTGCTGAGAATTTGCTGTGAGCCACGAAATGCTTTCCATTATCGGCCTTTGAAGCGAGTGATCACTATAGAACCTTGACATCGATATATACCTAATGGACGCCTTTGGTTTGAGCGACCACTGATACAATGACATGCCAATATACCTATATGTAATGGAAAGTAGGTTGTCTTCGGTTTTTGTGCACTCGAGACTGACAGTGCAGAGAATGTGCTGTCGTACGCACACGTCATACCTACCAGAAAGTGTTCATGCTCTGTAGTGCACTCAGTTATGTTGTTTGTGAAATTAAGGGTGGCAGTCAAGCCTGCTAAGAATGTAGTGTGCTGACTGTTTTCTTTTTTACATGCGGTGTTGTGTGCTGTGCAATTTGTCTTGTACTCTTATCTTTTCAGCTAAGCCTACGTTCACGTTTTAAGCGGGAAAAAGGGGATCCTATGCAAGGATTCCTTCACCCTACCCCTGGACACATATGAGTGTATCATCGGCGTTCCCAAGGGAAATAAAAACAAATAGACTAAGATTCTTGCCTTTGTGAACTCATTATACTGCACTAATCGGACTGTTAAAATATCTAAGACGGGAGAAGCCAGAGGAAGGGCAGATTACAAACAAGGAGAGTCCTCAATCACTCCCTCCTCCCCCTTCTTCCCGCTTTCTCTTCAGCCCCCACCCCTCCACCACCAGATCAAAGGGCATAAATAGCCCAGAATCTAATACACAAGTGGAAGCAGAACAAGCAAAAAAGCAGAAGGCTGACGCAGCTGACGTACATCTCTGCTCGATGCTGGCACACACGTGAAAAACAGCATCAGTCACATTTTTGTATCCCCCGGACACCTGGTACAAATTAGTGATGCTCATGTCTATAAGAAAATACCCCCCGGTGCGTCACATACCTCTCGCTTTCCTCTTTGTTTTCCTCCTTTTCAGTCTTGCCAGAAATGTGTGGAAGTGCGTAAGAATGACACTTGATATACAGAGCTGCACACCTTTGCAAATTCGCTACTGCGCATCTGCAGAGTACACCCGTTGTATATATATACCTCCCACCTCCCTCTGTGTTTCTCCTCTACGTCTGTTTACGCTCGGAGGAAATCGCAGGTAAAAAGAGAGTTGAGACATTCCTAAAACTGCATGTGTCACTTGTGAAGACCTATTTTTATCACCTGTTTTTGGTGGGAAATCGGAGTAAAAGCCCCAAATGTTAGCAACGCGTTAAAAAGACACGTCCCTTCTTGTGTAAACCATCATGTCAACATGAGAAACAAGGGGAAGCACACGCTCTAAATGCATACGGCATAACTATGCAAACGAGTAATTTCTTTCTTTCTTTATTTGGTGTTTAACGTCGTTTTCAACCACGAAGGTTATATCGCGACGGGGAAAGGGGGGAGATGGGATAGAGCCACTTGTCAATTGTTTCTTGTTCACAAAAGCACTAATCAAAAATTTGCTCCAGGGGCTTGCAACGTAGTACAATGTATTACCTTACTGGGAGAATGCAAGTTTCCAGTACAAAGGACTTAACATTTCTTACATACTGCTTGACTAAAATCTTTACAAAAATTGACTATATTCTATACAAGAACCACTAAACAAGGGTAAAAGGAGAAACATAATCCGTTAGTCGCCTCTTACGACATGCGGGGTGCAGAGAAATAAGGATGTGGAAAAGAAGACTTTTTGTAAGTGAAATAAAGGTGATGGATCCTGTCAGATAGAAATAAGACAACAAGAAAAGAATTGGAAATCTGCAGGGAATAGTAGGGAGAGTTTTCTTGGAAGGAAATATAGGTGAAAGGACTGGTAAGGCAGAAATAAGACAAAAGAAGAGAAGTAAAGGGGTGGGGTAGCTCTGTGGAAACACTCCCGCCGCGTGAAGGCGACCCCATGGGAGCGCATACGACATAACTATGCAAACGAGTAATTGAGTTTATGAGGAACCAATCTCCTGGCACCTGTGAGAATAACAAGCATTGAAATGAACAAGCGACTTTTATCCTCAAAATCAAAATCATCTGGCAATTAAATCACAATAAGGTTTGTCAAGGCTTTTTTTTTCCCCGGATAAAACCATTGTCCATGTTGACGCATACCTGACTGTGGAACGTGGGATTGTTCTGGTGAATTCATTTCATAGATTGACAAGGGTGTCAGTAATGAAATTAATTCAGCAACAGATCACTGCTCTGGTCAGAAAGCAGCCAGGCTGCATAGTTTGGTATGTGACCAAGTCAAGTGGAAAGAGGATCGTCTCACAGGTCAAACTCTGGACTGATCTTTTATGATTTACAAGCTGGTCTGCAGGAGAAGGAAGGTTCCGTTAAAGGCACAGTCGTTCCAGTGAACAATATTTGGCTCGCCATCCCAGATCTGGCCTGGCTTTTACACGGGATAACATAATCCCTCCACTTGGTTACATATTAAACAAGAAGAGCAAACGCTCGATCGAGTCACTTTCGCAGTTCTGAATATTATATGAGGCATCAGATGGACAGGAAGAAATTGCTATTCACAACACAATACAGATGTAAATAATTTGATGTAAAGAATAATCCTATAAAGTTTGAATCAAATCCGATGAATAGTTTCAGAGATATGATATTTCAATTTTTTTCCTTCAAGACATACCTGTGACCTTGAAAAAGGTCAAAGGTCACCAAAGCAGACGTCAAAGTGTAGAGGTCACTGGGAGTCACGTTCACATAAAATTTGAGCCCGGTCACTTTTATAGTTTCCGAGAAAAGCCCAACGTTAAGTTGTGTGTTGCCGAACAGAAAAGGCTAGTTATCTCCCTTGTTTTTCTGATAACGTTCGTAAAAGGCTACAGATGTAAATACTTTGATGTAAAGAATAATCCTACAAAGTTTCAATCACATCCGATGAACTTTGTCAAAGATATAAAATGTCTAATTTTTCCTTTGACGCTGACCTGTGACCTTGAAAAAGGTCAAAGGTCAACGAAACCATCGTTAAAGTGTAGAGGTCATTGGAGGTCACGACTAAACAAAATATGAGCCGGATCGCTTTGATAGTTTCCGAGAAAAGTCCAACGTTAAGGTGGTGTCTACGGACGGCCGGCCGGACGGACGGCCGGCCGGACAGACTAACACTGACCGATTACATAGAGTCACTTTTTCTCAAGTGACTCAAAAATAAACAGCATGAATTATGTATGTGTAATGTTAATATGTTATCGATACATTCTTTTTTTTTACAAGCCACAACAGTCAATCTGCAAAATTGATTAATGGAGAAAAAAAATCCCATTCTGCCCAGGAAGCAGTCAGCATGTTGATTTGTGGTATGTGTCCAAGCTGATGAGTGGACGTATTCCGTGTAAATGCCAGGCTAGATCTGTGATAGTGACCAGTAGATTGGAGAGCGCTCAGAAAAATCGGGTATTTGTATTCGCCCCTAGTGGGGGTCGATCCTCGGCCGCAAGCACAAAGGCAAGCACTCCAACCACTATGCTACTCCGACTCTCAGGACTGTGTCTTTAATAAGAGGCATTTCAGGACCAGCGACTTACAGCTAATCGTCAGTTGAACAAGGAGCTGCTTCTCTTGGCGAGGCTTACCGGGACCGATCTTTTACCAGCCTGCTATGATAGGGGCTCTTCCCCTTCGTGTTTTGCAAAAACACGGGTGCATTGCTAAGACGTCACTTAGTCTTCTGCGAAGCTACAAACGACACCAAAAAAACTTCACAAAGAAAAAGGTTTGTTTTGTCGCTCGGTTCGCACCTTTCTGACACCGATTGGCGTCTCTGTTGTTTAACCTTGAAGCGGTTTCTGTTGCCCCAAATACACGAAGTTGACGGGCGCAGTGGTCTAGTGGATAAGAAGCCGGCTTCCCAAACGGAAGGGCTTGGGTTCGAATCCAGCCGCGCCAAATTTAATGGGTTGAGGGTGGAGATTTTTCCAAACTCCCAGGTCAACTTATGTGAAGACCTGCAGCTAGTGCCTTATCCCTCTTCGTGTGTACACGCAAGCACAAGACCAAGTGCGCACGGAAAAGAGCATGTTATCCATGTCAGATTTCGGTGGGTTATAGAAACACGAACATACCCAGCATACTTCCCCCCAAAGCGGCATATGGCTGCCTAAATGGCGGGGTAAAACCGGTCATTCGAGAAGAAACAACACGATAATACGTGGGAGTTTCAAGCCATGAACGCAAAAGAAGAAGAGTATACACAACGAGAGGGCAGAAGTTTTCGAACACTGCATATAAGTATCGTCCGCTTTTCAATCAATCAATAGAATTTATTTCCAAAATGCAAAAGCACATGATTTTGTTTTGAATGTTGCAGTAAATCATATATCCACGTCCACACTCACATTCACACCAATGGTTAAATACTATTTGCACAACCGACTAGAGTCTCCCCCTTACTCCCACCCAACCTCCCAAAAGAAGCACAGGACTAGTGTACTCCTCTGCATGAGCGTCCACACAAGCACCAATAACAGATTCAGAGTGCAGACAAGATGGCCTCTGGGAAAAAAAACTGTTCCTGAAACGACTAGTTCTAGTCTTCAGGGCTCTAAACCGCTTGCCCGAGGGGAGAAGCTCAAACAGAGGGTTGGCTGGGTTGCAAAACAAAAACCATGGGTGCCTTACTAGCTTGCCATTTACACTTCTTCCAAGCTGCAAACAACTCAAACAGCATGCACACAAAAACCGTTTTTTAGGTCTCTCCGTTCGCACCTTTTGTGACACCGATTGGTTATTATCTTTCTCCTCCGAGTTGTTTAACCTTGAAGTGGTTTCTGTTGCCTCGTACACACAATGAGATGACAGAAGTGTAGGAACGCGGCTTACAAATTGGCCGCGTTGCCCTTTCTCGATTTCTTGACATTTGCACACGTCGTGTTTTCATGCACGGAATAATGTTACGTGTTACTATGGAATCAAGAGAAAGAAAACCGCGCATGTATACTTAGAATGTTGTTCCAGCATCCCTGGAAATAACGAAATCGTAAGTGTTTTCCCCCAAAAAGCTGCAAACTAGCCGCGAAGAGGAATGCATTTCGCGCAGAATATTTAGTTATCAACAATAAGCAGTGCTTGTATTAAAAAGACGCGCAAGGATATCAGGAGGTGGCAAAACAGATTACCATTACAAATACAATGATTAGGCCAAAAAAAAAAATAGGTCTGTTTACGGTAACCCGACCGACCCTATTTTTTTCGCGCGACCCTAGACTTTTTTTTGGCATTTGGGGGGGAAAAAAAAAAAATATTTTGGTTTTTTTTCAAAATAACGTAAAAATATGGTTTTTTGGAAAAGAAAAAAAAATAAATAAAAAAATCCCGACCTACCGACCCTATTTTTTTGGCCTATGTTACCGTAAACAGACCTTTTTTATATTTAGTCAAGTTTTGACTAAATATTTTAACATCGAGGGGGAATCGAAACGAGGGTCGTGGTGTATGTGCGTGTGTGTGTCTGTGTGTGTGTCTGTGTGTGTGTGTGTGTAGAGCGATTCAGACTAAACTACTGGACCGATCTTTATGAAATTTGACATGAGAGTTCCTGGGTATGAAATCCCCGAACGTTTTTTTCATTTTTTTGATAAATGTCTTTGATGACGTCATATCCGGCTTTTCGTGAAAGTTGAGGCGGCACTGTCACGCCCTCATTTTTCAACCAAATTGGTTGAAATTTTGGTCAAGTACTCTTCGACGAAGCCCGGGGTTCGGTATTGCATTTCAGCTTGGTGGCTTAAAAATTAATTAATGACTTTGGTCATTAAAAATCTGAAAATTGTAAAAAAAATTAAAAATTTATAAAACGATCCAAATTTACGTTTATCTTATTCTCCATCATTTGCTGATTCCAAAAACATATCAATATGTTATATTTGGATTAAAAACAAGCTCTGAAAATTAAATATATAAAAATTATTATCAAATTTTTTTTTTCGAAATCAATTTAAAAACACTTTCATCGTATTCCTTGTCGGTTCCTGATTCCAAAAATATATAGATATGATATGTTTGGATTAAAAACACGCTCAGAAAGTTAAAACGAAGAGAGGTACAGAAAAGCGTGCTATCCTTCTTAGCGCAACGAATACCCCGCTCTTCTTGTCAATTCCACGGGCACTGCCTTTGCCACGGGCGGTGGAGTGACGATGCTACGAGTATACGGTCTTGCTGCGTTCAGTTTCATTCTGTGAGTTCGACAGCTACTTGACTAAATATTGTATTTTCGCCTTACGCGACTTGTTTTTTTTTGCCTAAGCCAAGTCTACGTGCAATGACATCAAAGGAAGACAAAATAACCAAACATCCCAAACAGATGATGTTTCAACCTCTGAAAATCCCAGAGAGGATAAACAAAGTTAGGCTAGTGCAGATTTGCTTTTGCAGAACAACATTACGGCAAACTCTCTCTTCTAAGAAACTTTTTTTCACGTGTAAACCTTGTTCACCCTCACAGATTTGTGCAGACTTTTACAAGTTATTTAACGAGTATTTTTTCAACTTGGACACATAGCAAAAACCAACAGCCTTGCTGCTTCCAGTGAAAATTGTGAATTTCTTACTAAAATAATGTATTTTGCAGAGTGATACAAGGGGCAAAGGTCATGAAAGTAATTCAACAACGATAAAACCCAACTGAAGTAGACAGGCCGTAAATGTTGGGTGTGTGTATATATGGAACCAGGAAGGATCATCTTTTTGCATAAAAAAACAATATAAATATTATACAATTATATACATTAACAAGTCGCGTAAGGCGAAAATACAATATTTAGTCAAGTAGCTGTCGAACTCACAGAATGAAACTGAACGCAATGCCATTTTTCAGCAAGACCGTATACTCGTAGCATCGTCAGTCCACCGCTCATGGCAAAGGCAGTGAAATTGACAAGAAGAGCGGGGTAGTAGTTGCGCTAAGAAGGATAGCACGCTTTTCTGTACCTCTCTTTGTTTTAACTTTCTGAGCGTGTTTTTAATCCAAACATATCATATCTATATGTTTTTGGAATCAGGAACCGACAAGGAATAAGATGAAAGTGTTTTTAAATTGATTTGGACAATTTAATTTTGATAATAATTTTTATATATTTAATTTTCAGAGCTTGTTTTTAATCCGAATATAACATATTTATATGTTTTTGGAATCAGCAAATGATGGAGAATAAGATAAACGTAAATTTGGATCGTTTTATAAATTTTTAATTGTTTTTACAATTTTCAGATTTTTAATGACCAAAGTCATTAATTAATTTTTAGCTGAAATGCAATACCGAAGTCCGGGCTTCGTCGAAGATTACTTGACCAAAATTTCAACCAATTTGGTTGAAAAATGAGGGCGTGACAGTGCCGCCTCAACTTTCACGAAAAGCCGGATATGACGTCATCAAAGACATTTATCAAAAAAATGAAAAAAAACGTTCGGGGATTTCATACCCAGGAACTCTCATGTCAAATTTCATAAAGATCGGTCCAGTAGTTTAGTCTGAATCGCTCTACACACACACACACACACACACACACACGCACACACGCACACACGCACACACGCACACACGCACATACACCACGACCCTCGTTTCGATTCCCCCTCAATGTTAAAATATTTAGTCAAAACTTGACTAAATATAAAAAGCATTAAAAAAAATTGAGGCTTGATTTACATGAGGATTTACAGGGGAGGGAGGGTACATTTCTCCTCACCATATAAGCACCGCGAATCATAAGCAGGATTTGGGTCTATACTAAACATCCGAGCCTCTCCTTTGCGACTGATGACGTAGGATGTCTCTCTGGCTGACAGTGAGGAATGATGCTGGCGTAAGGATACACAAAAACCGCTTTTCACCTGTGGATTGGTACGCCTCCGCGGTGCCAAGAAAAGAGGTGTGACCTTCGTCCTGTTTTTCTTAAGGGGCGCCAGGTGTGCTTTTATTTTTTTATTTTTTTTTATTTCTTCATTGTTGGTTTCTTTTGTTTTTGTTCATGTTGCCTCACAAATATGACGTCTGTTGCAGTGTTAGGTGGTTTCAATTGAAAGAAACCATACAGAAAATGTAATGGACGTCTTCATAATGTGTAGTAGATACTGACATTTTATTCTTCCTGTTGCTCTCCTTTCCTTTTTTTCTCTCTCTCTGTCTCTCTCTCTGTCTCTCTCTCTGTCTCTCTCTCTGTCTCTCTCTCTCTCTCTCTCTCTCTCTCTCTCTCTCTGCCCTGATATGGCCCTTCTTTGCCGGCTGGGCGTTAAGCAAACAAACAAACAAACAAACTCTCTCTCTCTCTCTCTCTCTCTCTCTCTCTCTCTCTCTCTCTCTAGCTAGCTCTCTCTCTCTCCCTCTCTCTGTCTGTCTTTCTCCCTCTCTCTCTGTCTGTCTCTCTCCCTCTCTCTTTCTGTCTCTATTTCTCTCTGTCTCTGTCTTTGTCTGTCTGTCTGTCTGTCTCTCTCTTTCTCTCAACTTGACATTTTAAACTCTTTTAAACTCTTCTGCTAATAATCGTGGCTGATAACTCTCTTGAATAGAAATCTTGTTATCAAGATTGGAGGCAGTTCTATGCACATTTTTTACCTGATAAGACTGTGCTATTATGACATGTCTGGGACCATAGACAGAGTTTAATAGCTGAGGCAAGAGGATTGACAGAGGATGAGGGTACCGAGGGAACGAAGAGTTATAAGACAAGAGGATTGACAGAGGAAGGAGGGTACCGAGGGAACGGAGAGTTATAAGGCGAGAGGATTGACAGAGGAAGGAGGGTACCGAGGGAACGGAGAGTTATAAGGCGAGAGGATTGACAGAGGAAGGAGGGTACCGAGGGAACGGAGAGTTATAAGGCAAGAGGATTGACAGAGGAAGGAGGGTACCGAGGGAACGGAGAGTTATAAGGCAAGAGGATTGACAGAGGAAGGAGGGTACCGAGGGAACGGAGAGTTATAAGGCGAGAGGATTGACAGAGGACGGAGGGTACCGAGGGAACGGAGAGTTATAAGGCAAGAGGATTGACAGAGGAAGGAGGGTACCGAGGGAACGGAGAGTTATAAGGCGAGAGGATTGACAGAGGAAGGAGGGTACCGAGGGAACGGAGAGTTATAAGGCAAGAGGATTGACAGAGGAAGGAGGGTACCGAGGGAACGGAGAGTTATAAGGCGAGAGGATTGACAGAGGAAGGAGGGTACCGAGGGAACGGAGAGTTATAAGGCAAGAGGATTGACAGAGGAAGGAGGGTACCGAGGGAACGGAGAGTTATAAGGCGAGAGAAAAGTGAGAAAAGTAATACATTTCGAGCTGAATTTCTTCACCCACACATTCCACCTTTTTTTTATGCAGAAACAAATCTACAAAAACAATGTTACTAGTACACCGGTGCAAAGGTCAACTAAAAGCCAATAGTCAGTCAGAAAAGACCCATGACGTCATCTGCACAGAAACGAAATCATTGACTACGCAGAAGCGCATCCTCACCACTATCTTAACACAATGGCCACCCCAATTTTGTTACGAGGGGAAAGCAATTGACCCCTCACTTACAAAGAGGTATGACGATATGTTTCATTCCATAGGAGTGTGCAGCACCCTTTGCCCAGTGCATTTGCAAAATGCAAGATTAGAGCTCGGGCCCTCGAATAAAAGCAAAAGTCACAGCAACAGTACTGGGGAAACGAACCAACCCGTAAAAGATCAAGGAACATCTTTGAAGAAAAGAATCAAAACAGAGAAACGTCTTCGATTGATACTACTGCAAGTAAAGATTATTCTACGCTTGCTGCATGTTAGTGACTCCATAAAAGACCACGGAACATCATTGAAGAAAGCAGAACTGAAAGAATCTTCTAAGGAGGATTCTGCAAGTCATTGACTCCGCTATGGGTGCATTGTTAATCACGACAGCGGTAAGTATGATAGATGACGTAGTTACATGCGCGTGGGGTCTGCGATGACTCCATCAATGTCACGCTCCGCGCGCCCCCTTGCAATAACTTTCCAGTCACAGGGGAAGCAACCCTGGTATGGCCATCATCTTCTGTTGCTCTTCGGTGCTTGCTCTCAAGGTCGTATTTTGGAAACAGGAAGTGGCGATAAAACCTTTGATTCATTACTTTACAGTGCATTGGAGTCGTCCGGTTTGCAGTCCATCTAAATGTTATTCATGGTAATTAGTGGTATGATTTGTGTTGTTGCTGTTGTTGTGGTTGGTGGTAGTTGGTCAGTGCTGGAACCTAGTGTTTGAAGGGAGGGGATTTCAAGATGAGACAAGGCTGGGCAGGTGGTGGTGGTGGGGGGGGTCTGCCCCCGTGCTGCTACCGAAATGTATCTTTGAAAGGGGTATTTTGTGTTTCCTTGGAACAAACTATCCCCCCCCTCACCTAGATACAGCCCTGTTGGTATCAGTGGTGTTGCATTTATTATTGTTGTACATGTTGCTGCTGTAGGCTGGATGACTGTATACTTGATCGGTGGTCTAATTGGTTGCTTCTGTTGTTCTTACTATTGTGGTGGTGGTCATGGTGGTGTTTGATGATTCGATTTGCGGACGGATGAATCGTTTTCTCGGTTTGCTTGTTGTTATGGTTGTTGTTATGGTTGTTGTTATGGTTGTTGTTATGGTTGTTGTTGTGGTTGTTGTTATGGTTGTTGTTATGGTTGTTGTTATGGTTGTTGTTATGGTTGTGGTTGTGGTTGTTGTTATGGTTGTTGTTATGGTTGTTGTTATGTTTGTTGTTATGGTTGTTGTTATGGTTGTTGTTATGGTTGTTGTTGTGGTTGTGGTTGTTGTTGTTGTTGTTGTTGTTGTTTTGAAAAATATTTATTATGATATCGTTCGCTTTACACTGATAAGAATCTCCTATTCTCTGCCCCTAATTGCATTACGCCTCACATGGTATTGGAATAGGTCCAAAGAAGAAAAATGAGAAGAGGAACAAGAGAATAACGTGGAAAGACACACAGCCTCTGAGACAACAAAAAAAGAAAAGGAAGACCAAGACGAGACACAACAGAAGCAATAGACATAACAGAACAAGTAATTAAATCAACAAAAAAAGGGGGTTACAAAAAGAGTAAAGAAATAAGGCGGAAAAACTAGCAAACGCCCGTTTTTGCAATCAAGTCTGAAAAATCACTTGCACTACAGACCGAGCACAAGGATTAATTTCTTGGCTGAAGAAGCCTTATCGATTGACAAAGAGCTACAACGTAAAAAGTCGCCAGAAAATTGCGAGCGTGAAACAAAATATTTACCGTGCGCACATGCTGTTGACATATCCTCGAAAGTCATTTAGCATGCTCGTAAAGTTGGATTTGAAATGTGCATTTTCTTTTTCTTTTGTGAAAGGAACCTTCCTTCCAGTGTGTTACACTGTCGTGCGCATCAGATTACTTGCAAAAGGGATCTGAAAGACGCCTGGGATGTGCAACGGAGTTAATAATAATAATAATAACTGGACCTTTTTAAGTGGCTAACCTATGGCTCTAGGCCCTTTACAAAAGAACATATACAGAATAGAACAATTAAATGTACAACCTACATAAAACAACTAACCATACGGACAAAAATCAACTCGAGTAGGCAAGGTAAATAGGTGATTCATGTGTTCCATTGAAAGTTATAAACAACTATGACCTTTCGCGCGGCCTTGAGTGTGTAATCAATATATCTCTCGTACCTTTAAGTCTAATAGATCCATACTTGGTGATTTTGTTTAAAACTAAACACCAGTCATGATATATTTTCTATTCTCGTAAATCTAACGTCATGACAATTTCTAAAAGTTCTAATTTTGTTATTAGTATTTGAAATCCTAAGAGCGAATCTTACTCTGTCGATAGAGCAGGGGAGGGAAGAGGAACGGGGGGGGGGGGGGGGGGTGGGGGGGGAGGGGGTTGCGGATACGCTGCAGAGGAAAAGTGTTCGTTCACAATGTTCTTCCTTGATTACTCTCTCAGTAAAAACTTCTTCATTTATATTTTTTCTCAAAACTCTCTAGTTTTTATTTCCTTTTTACTAAAAATTTATCTCCTCAGTGAAGATAGAC
This sequence comes from Littorina saxatilis, assembly GCF_037325665.1. Classification (NCBI taxonomy): domain Eukaryota; kingdom Metazoa; phylum Mollusca; class Gastropoda; order Littorinimorpha; family Littorinidae; genus Littorina; species Littorina saxatilis. The sequence goes on from NC_090246.1 coordinate 14,240,357, forward strand.
TCATTTCCACCTCAGTGCAAGAAACCAGTTAGTTCTAACGACTCTACAGCCTGTGATTAATCTTAGTCAACCAAACCAAGGATTCTCCTTGATCAAAAATACAAGATAATTATATCACTGTGTCTTACGTCAGCAGAAAACTGCGTGTCGTTTCCTCCAAACCAATTACACCCAGTTTTAAAAACAAACTCCAGCTGCAAGAAATGAAACTTGCACCGGTTTTATCGGGCAGGAGCGCTTCTGAAGCCCCTTTGATCGTTCGATCAAAACTGTCTGCTTGTTATTTCCCAGAAGTGAACTCTGGTTCTGGGACGACAGGTTGTCGTTTTGCTGGTAACTGCGTCTACTTCGGCTCACGCGAAACATCATCTTTTTTCAACCTGCGATTTTGGAGCACTGAGTGAATAGATCCATGCAACCTGCTTGTTTGAAATGAACCTGCCATGCTTTTTGGAGCTTTTGGTGAAGTAAATTATAAATGTGGCTTCCTTTCCTAACCTGTGATTTTGGAGTATTGGGTGAAAGTGTTCAATCTGCTTGTTCGAAATGAACCTGCCATGATTTTGAGCAATATGGTGGCTGGAATAATAAATGCGGCGTCCACGCCCCGAAGACGATACAAACCGCATGCTTTCCACACTCTGGCAGGTTCATTTCAAACATTTCTAAGTAATCAAACGTCAACAGGCAGAATCACGCATGCTCTTTAAGTTGCAGTAATAATAAACAGCATTTAAAGGTTAAAAGTAAGACATGATGAGTCGGTGGCAGATGCACTAAGGATAGCAGTTCAGATACATTGCCATTTGAAACTGTCTTTCACCGCTCCATAAATAGGAGGGTAAACTAGCCTGAATGTATGAGCTGCAGTGGAATATAACGTTACCCGTCATACAATCACAGTATCAATTCTTCCAAAAGATAAGAACTAAACAAGCATGCCTGAGTTAGATACCGGTCGTCTTCCATACTACAGACTCTGTTTTGTGAGGCATGTCAGAGTAAATAGGCCTACTCTCTTTTGTTTTTAGCCTTAGCATCCCAAAACGATTTCGGGTGCAAGTATTATTGGTACGGTAGCCATACAATCTGAATTCTAGACAGAGTGACAAACAGTCAATTTCTGAAATTCCAAGAGCATCTCTACTCATACACTTATCTCGATTCCAGGTCTATCTAGGGAAAAAAGGTAAAAACTTGACTGAAAGTAAAAACAAACCAATTATTAAAAAAAAAAATGGACAGTTTTCCTCAAGTCAGCTTCTCTTCACAGATACTTTGCCATTTGAAACTGTCTTTTACCGCTCCATAAATAGGAGGGTAAACTAACCTGAATGTATGAGCTGCAGTGGAATATAACGTTACCCGTCATACAATCACAGTATCAATTCTTCCAAAAGAAAAGAACTAAACAAGCATGCCTGGGTAAGGAGGTCACAAAAACAAAGGTGAAGTTTATCGTCAACGTGAGTCGACGACCTTGTGACTTTTATCGCATCGATTCTGTTCGTTTAGCAGACGACAAGCAGACCTGCGTTCCCACAAAGCTTAGCTCGTCCCGGCTAGACGGGTTGAATGTAAACTAGTCTTGGTCATCCAAGACTAATAAAGTGTTTGGTTCCTGGCTTTCATCGACTACATGTTTTGGTTGGTTGCTTTGTTGGTTGCAAATGAGTTGTTTAATTAGTTGATTTACTGATCGATTGATTCTTTATCTTTTGTGCGTCATGTTCTGTTTTTCCCAACAGTTCACAACGGACTAGAAAATGCACATGGGAACGTATCGCTTTCACTTCCTCACTGCGATCTTCGAACGCTTTCATTTCCTCGCTGCGAAACTTTAAAATGCAAGAAAATATTGTGTAAGTAAATACTGTATCCGCGTATTTACGAAGACGATGGAAAAGATCCCCTGTCCGATTGTTTTGGTATATTACATATGTAGCATTTATTTCTGTTCTATCGCCTGTCTTCTTCTTTATCTGCTTTATTTCGTTTTATATATTTGTAACCGAGTGCCGAAACACTACGATCACCTCGGGAGGCGAAGTGCAATCAAACAGGATTGAAAATGTTAGGGCTAATTTCTTAGCCCTATAAAAACTGTTATGCAAACCCGAAGGTTTCCATGAACATACAGACAATCGGAAACCACCAGACCCCATCACAAACAGAATTCCACAATCCACCGGTGTTGACTTAAAGGCCAACAACTCGGGTGCAGAGTCTGCTGTAAAAGGAGCGGTAGCCTCCCCTGTCACATATTTATATATACCTGAAGCGCGATCCTTAGGGTGACACTGTTGAGAATTGTTACTTCGTCGTCTTTTTAAATACGCGAGTACAGTATTCTTTCGGTCTTTTATTTCACTCTCGCTCTCACGCGCCGTCACCATTGTTCTGCTGCGCTTAAATGCAAGTTCCTCTTGTTGAAATTATCTTGTCATCCGTGAACTAACATGTTTCGATTCAACGCTTTGTTAATTTTTCATTTAATAATTTTTGTTAAAGTCAATCTGAGAGCAATTTTGTTTTTGATCGTAAAATATTACTCTACATCAGTTGAAGCAAACGCACACCGAATGTTAACACAAACAGTTCTGTTTCATGAATGCTGTGGTCAAATGACTTGGATAAGAAAAACGGTGTATTTGAAGGTAGCTCCTGCCCTTAAATGTAAGTTCCTCTTAGTTTCGACATTTTCAGTGTCTAAGAAGAAAAAAGGATCGGACAGGCAGTTACTTGCAATCTGTTTGTTAGTGCCAGATCTCAACGGATCTACCTATAAAAGCATTACTTTTCCATTTTTTATAAATATTTTTTATTTTTTAAATACAGTGTGTTCAAATATTAGGCACATCAAACCAAGCTGTCTAACACAAACAGACAAAACGCGAATAAGAACAACGAAGAAGGAAAGATTCCTCCACCACAAGCTACACAAAAAGTTTGCAAAGAAAAACAAGATTCTCCCTGTAATGGTTTTACAAAGTAGCTTATTCGCCGAGGCTCGTTTCTCACCAAAACTATCGGGCTTCATGTCGTAAACTGACTTTTTCTCCTCTTAAACAAGTCGTCTGCCATTAAAATCGATCAGAGCCCTGCTATTACAGAGGCATTTAGTCACCATCAGACGCTGTCACAAAAGTGTGTCATGTCCTTGTAGATGAACATTTCTCCGGAATGTGATCTCATTTATGATGTAAAAAAATCCAAAAACAAAACATCTTGTTACTTATTGTTTGTCTGTGCACAAGACCGTTGGATCGACACATTTGTGATTGTAACGTATTGTTTTGTCAATAACAAACGTTCCAACAAATTACCTTTCATGTTTTTTTATCCCATTTATGATGTGCCAATATCATGACGGCTTTCTAATTAATGTCTTTTTGTTGCTTTCATGTCCATGCCCGGTTTATGAGAGCAACCCCATCTCTCGTTCATGATAAACTTGCTACTTAGTGCGGGAAGTGTTCAATTTTTCCAGCGGTAAGTTGTATACTTGTGTGTGAAATGTCAAGACTGTTGCCAAGAGAGACGAAGAAGAAGAGGAAGCAGAAACGGTCTGACGTAGTAATGTATCTACACGCTGTTCACGATCAGTAGAGAAATCAACGTTGGCATCAAAAACAAAAACAAAGCAGCCGAACTATTTATATTACGCATAATTTGATGTCACCTCGATCCATGCATCGAATTGTGATGAAAGATTTGAACAGCTGACAATATTAACAGTTCGACTAAACATGCAGACTCGACTGCCCCTCCCCCCCCCCCCCACCCCCTAATGCACCCGTCTACCTCCCGATGCGCGCTCTCTCTCTCTCTCTCTCTCTATTTTCTCTCTCTCTCACTCTCTCTCTCTTTATGTCCATCTCTCCCTCTATCCCTGTCCTTGTCTATTTTCTCTTTGATCTCTCTGTCTCTCTGTCTCTCTGTCTCTCTGTCTCTGTCTCTCTGTCTCTCTCTCTCTCTCTCTCTCTCTCTCTCTCTCTTTTTACCCCTCCCCTTGATAAACACAAATGCTACCAACAAACCATTCCCACTTTTGAGTTTTATTTTTCCCTCTTTCCCGCAAAACGTACCAATATTTTTTTAAAGCAGCTAAAGTAAGGCACTTCGATCCACTAATGGAAAGACAAGTCAGAAATCTGTCAAAATCCCTTCCATTGGCAGAGCAAAATGAATAAAATATTACCGAGAGAGAAGAAGAAAACCGATCAGAAAACCTTCCCAGATGTCTCATCTGTCGAGCAGATTCTCTATGTGTGTTGTGCGTGACCCGAGATTGCGTGAGACTGGGACCCATTTGCGTGACACTGCCCTTTGTGTATGGTACAGACAAGAACAGAAGAACAATGACGAGAGACGTTCGGAAGGGTTGCGCTTGATTTCGAAGATTCCGGATTCCTTGTGTCTCGTCTTTAGCGGGTTGTCCGTAATGTAGGGCTTTGATGTGAAAGGTTTTGTTGTTTATGTCGCAAATATGCACCGCATGAAAATTGGTTATGCACATCTCAAGGTCTTTGTTTGTATTTTTGTTTGAATTGTTTGCCAGTTACAACAGGAGCTTAATAATTGAAAAATAAAAAAGACACACACATAAATCATCTAAGAACAAGAACAAGAACAAAAACTAGAACAAGAGGAAAAAGAACAAACAATGTCAAAATGTTGCATTGTTCGAGACAGTCGTATGTATGGGAAATTAGTTTTGCTCTTACGACAAAGCCGTGTTAAAACCGTCGTAAATTATACTTCATACCACACATGGACTGGGTGGCCGAGTGGTAACGCACTTGCGCTCGGAAGCGAGAGGTTGCGAGTTCGACCCTGGGTCAGGGCGTTAGCAATTTTCTCCCCCCTTTCCTAACCTAGGTGGTGGGTTCAAGTGCTAGTCTTTCGGATGAGACGAAAAACCGAGGTCCCTTCGTTGTACACTACATTGGGGTGTGCACGTTAAAGATCCCACGATTGACAAAAGGGTCTTTCCTGGCAAAATTGAATAGGCATAGATACAAAATGTACACCAAAATACCCGTGTGACTTGGAATAATAGGCCGTGAAAAGTAGGATATGCGCCGAAATGGCTGCGATCTGCTGGTCGATGTGAATGCGTGATGTATTGTGTAAAAAATTCCATCTCACACGGCATAAATAGATCCCTGCGCCTTGAGTCCGAGTCTGGAGATACGCGCGCGATATAAGACTTGATATAACAATATAACAATAACACATACAATAACACAAGTTCTTCCCAACGTTACCCAAAACAGAAAGACTGCTAACGATTTCGATAGTCAAAAAACTGGGATGGTAGGTTTATATAACACTTGATTGACAAATCCAAATATTTACTGAAACAAGATAACAATCAAGAAGTTCTCACCCGATAGAAACACGAATATAAATTTAAAGGAAAAAATAAGTTCGTGAGTGTATCTAATCAGTTCATTTACATTGTTATCTTGTTTCGTATCAAACATTCACTAAATTTTGCTTTTTTTCATTCTTGAAAGAGCAACCCCAACAAGCTAAGCTAGATATTCTTCTTTCCAGCATTATTTGTCTGTTGTGTGTCTTGTTCAACCACCTTTAAGATCGATAGATACAGGTTTTGGTAAATGTTTCGTTTTGTCAATTCTAACCGTTCTATAACCTTGCCATTCTTGTGTGAGCGTGTGTGTTAATGTGATTGTGATCGTGTGTTTGTGTGTGTGTGTGTGTGTGTGTGTGTGTGTGTGTGTGTGTGCGTGTGTGTGTGTGTGTGTGTGTTGTGTGTGTGTTTGTGTGTGTGTGTGTGAGTTTGTGTGTGCGTACGTGCATGCGTGCGTGTGCGCAAACGTGTGTGTGCGCAAACGTGCGTTTGCGCAAGCGTGCGTGCGTGCGTGCGTGCTTGCGTGCGCGCGCGTGTGTGTGTGTCGATCCGTTCTTTGATCCTTTTTGTAAATCAATCTACACCACCCATCAACAACCTTAATATTTGAAATCAACAGGGATCTGCAAGAGATGTCCACCAAATTGCTAATGTAGGCTTATTTTATCCTAACAGGTTCAGTCTCAGGTCAAAGCAAGACGGGTTACACGTTGCTATGGGTGACAGCATGCTTTGCACACACATCTGGCTTCCGGTAGGGATTATGCCCCTTGGCCACAAACCCCTCCTCGCAAATCGATTTCCTCATGCTAGTTTAAACTTCTATGGCCGTGAACTTAAAGGCACAGTTCTTTCCGTGTAAACGATTCACCTCAACGTCTCAGATCTGGGCAGGCTGTTACGTTGTATCAGGCCATCCCTCACTTCGTTGCATACCAAAACTCAAATAGATGTCCTCATGCTAGTTTAAACCTCTATTGTCGCGAATTTAAAGGTACTGTTCTTCCCGTATAAACGATTTAGCTCACCGTCTCAGATCTGGCCGGCCAGGCTTGGTATAATCCCACCCCTATACTTGGTTACATACCAAAACTCAAATCGATGTCCTTAGGCCTAAAAAAAAAAAAATAGGTGTGGTAACGGTAACCCGACCTACCCTATTTTTAGGGGCCGACCCTATAACTTTTTATTACATTTGTCAAAACAAAACAAAATGAAAACAAGAAAACGAGTGCAGAAAACGCAATGAAAGCGAGAGCGCTCGAGTCGTCATGCAGACGACAGACGATGCAAGGAAAATAACTCCTTCTACTAAAAAGGCCCAACAGACGCTTGCCATGACAAAAATGGCAGCATCTTCTTCGGTTGCGAGTGCTACACGCTTGGTTGCTCTGCTATTAAGAAAAAAAAGTTTTAAAAAAAAAGTGATTGCCTACCTTCCTACCCTATTTTTTTTGTGTGGCTATGTTACCTTAACCACACCTTCTTTTTTTTTGTGTGCCTAATGCTAGTTCAAACTTCTATGGCCGGAAACTTAAAGGCACTGTTATTCCCGTATCACCGTCTCAGAATTGGTCAGGCCTTTACATGGGAAAAGCCCATACCTCCACTTGGTCACATGCCAAAAATCTGCATGCTGACTGCTTCTTGCATAGATTAGACATTTTGGGATAAAGCAATTTTGAAGAATGTAAGTTAAAAAAAAACACCAATCCATTAGAAGAAGAAAAAAAGCCGACTCTTCACTGAACGTATCCAGGTTGTGATGTTTGGTCAGTGTCCCAAGTAAAGGAATGGTCTTAGCCCAATGTACAAGCCTGACAAGATCTGAGATGATGAGCCCAATCACTTCCTGTGAAAAGAATGTGTCTTTAAGCCTTCCTTCCCATCCTGTACAACACCACAACTCTATCCAAGATTGCACATACTATACGTAGAATCTGTCAATTTGAACACTTACCAAAAATCAACAGCCCGGCTGGTTTCTGTGCGGATTAGGATTTTCAAACATATTTTGTTCAATGTGCGAAATTATTTCAGAAAAATATTGCCACTCTGAACCATCCTGAACTCAGGTCAAAAATGAGTTACTTAACTTCCCTTCGGGTCTCATTCTATCCCTGACAGGATGCCTTGGTTTTCCTTCTCTGGAGAGGAAATCGATTTTTTACATATTTAGATCTTTTCGTAATGTGTTATGGATATAAGCAGATTCGCGATCGTCGATAATGATTTTTCATGGTGTTGTGTAATTTTTAGATTACAAAGAAATTGATATGTAAGACAGTTTCAAGCGAGCTATTTTTCGCGGATGTATATACTGTGCAAACAACTCTATAACGTGTCACGTGATAATCAACTTTGGCTTCGGTGCGCCCCGGTGCAGACGATTTTTTCTGTAACCAGTTGAGAGTGATGCAACCATATAATTATCACGGTCTCCTTCCGACAGCAGTCTCAAAATTTCGACTTGTTTTGACCTTAGAACGATGTCTTTATCATAACTGTGAAGAACAGAACAGAGATCACTGTCGAAGTCGGCCAATCTGCAATCATTTTCGTCTCGCGAACACTGATCTGAAATTTAGATCAATGCTTGCGAAAAACATATGGGAGATAACTCTGTATTCTTGTTTTGATAGATTCGCGCAATAATTTAGCATGCTGTCAGAGATAAACTGGCAATAGCCGTGGAGCGATGATTATCAGAATGACTGAACAGTAAGCCATCAGGCTTTTTACTTTTGGTATGTGTCCAAGTTGAGGAATGCTTTTCTCACATATTAAAGCATAGACAGATCTGTTTTGCTCCATATGGATGGTATACACAGGGAAAGAATGTGCCTTTTAAAAAACATAGCTCGTTACACGTCCAATGGGATCTGGAAACAAGTTTGCTCTCCCAAAGATAAGCTCCTAATGGGTCTGCTATATTGACAAATGCTGTAATGGTATTTTGAAGGGGACTGCCATTAGCAAAGACACAACATCTCTCGGGCAGTTCGGCAGATGCTTTGCTGTGTGATGACAAAATTGAACAGATTGATCCCGCTGTGTTACACCCTGGGGAAAGTTCAGATGGATGTATGAATCAATGAGGGCTGGGGTTTTGCGTTCAGTTTTGTCATACTTCTGACGTAGATTGAGTGTGCTTGTGTGGGGTGGGGGGGTTTGGGTGGTGTGTGGGTGTGTGTGTGGGTGGGTGGGTGTGTGTGGGTGTGTGTGTGTGTGTTTGTGTGAGTGTGAATACAATGACATGCAGCAACACACAAGCCGTGAGCATGTACAACACCAAATCTCTCTCTCTCTCTCTCTCTCTCTCTCTCTCTCTCTCTCTCTCTCTCTCTCTCTCTCTCTCTCTCTCTCTCTCTCTCTCTCTCTCTCTCTGTATTGAATTTGCATTAATGCATTGTAGACCAGGAATAGCAGAGGAAACGGCTCTGCAAATATCAATCAAGAGACAACGTCCGCCGGTCGTTGAACCCAAGACACAAGACCGAATATTGACAAAGAAAAAAGAAAATGTAACAACCTGTTATTTCGGCAATACCTCAAATGTAGTAGACTTTGAAATATCCTCAGTAACATATCATTCTTGTTGTATCTGTATCTGTATTAAAATGACACCCCTCCATCATCATCCCTCTTCCTCCACCCCCACACCCCCACAACCCATAACTGTACTCCTTTATCTCTCACGCCCACACTCTCATTCCCCAATCACACACACACACACCACACACTCACATACACACACACACACACACATACACACACACACACTCACATACACACACACTCACATACACACACACTCACATACACACACACTCACATACACACACAGACACACTCACTCACATACGCACACACAGACACACACACACACACTCACATACACACACACACTCACACACACACACACACACACACACTCACATACACACACACACACACACACACACACGCACGCACGCACGCTGACTCCCACACACACACACAAAACATTACCCCGCGCGGGAGAGCACCAGTAAACACCTTCATCAGGGAAAAAGCTTCGCTGCACCCACGAAGGCTCAACGGACAGACACTGCCCGCCACAAAACTGACCGGTCGCAAGCTCTCAGTCCCTTACTAGGTCACGCTCCGAATCCCCATGGGTTTGACGATTTCACGTGCAGACAGACTGCAAGCTGTGTCCCCCGCCACTGTGTCAGGGGGTCAAGCGAGCTCAGCGGTATAGTCAGTGTGTGTGACAGAATCGCAATCTCTCCACCGATCGATCGGCGGGAGAGATAAGTAGCTATAGAAATCGTAACCTTGCACACCATGGACTGGAGAAAAACAGATAGATAGATAGATAGATAAATAGATAGATAGATAGATAGATAGATAGATAGATAGATAGATAGATAGATAGATAGATAGATAGATAGATAGATAGATAGATAGATAGATAGATAGATAGATAGATAGATAGATAGATAGATAGATAGATAGGCGGGAGAGATAAGAAGCTCTACGAATCGTGACCGAAAACACAAAGTCAAAGCACTGGAGATAGACAGACAGACAGACAGACAGACAGACAGACAGACAGACAGACAGACAGACAGACAGATAGATAGATAGAGAGAGAGAGAGAGACAGTGTGAGAGAGAGTGAGAGAGTGAGAGAGAGCGATACAGAGAGTGAGAGAGAGTGAGAGTGAGAGAGAGAGAGAGACAGAGAGAGAGAGAGAGACAGAGAGAGAGAGAGACAGAGAGAGAGAGAGAGAGAGAGAGAGAGAGAGAGTCCCCTAGAACAATGTCTTGCTAAAGGTCATCCTTCATCCCTCAGTCTCAAACGTAAACACCCTGTCGCACCATCAGTGGCAGAGACACAATGACAATCATGGGAGGAGAGACAAAAAGCGATGCGGGACGTGACCTTGCACACGAAATAACCAAGACCCACAGACAGGGACAGAGACAAAAGGTGCACTGGCGAAATGCCTCGCAGAAGGTCAGCCAGCCTACATCCCTTTACCCCAATGGGTTAGCACCAGGGCTTAATTGCACGACAAAGTAACCAACCGGATGATAGCCAGCCGCGGTATCGGATTGGCTGAAATTGAGAGTTGTTGTGATTTGAACCAATCACACCCCGAGGTTTGTTGGGGTGGCACCCACTTTCGCTTCGTGCACCTCAGTCCTGGTCGCATTCCCCGAGAGGCGGCGGGGGACCTTGGCTTCATGACAACACCCGCTGGTCCCATTCCCCGAGAGACGGCGGGGGACCTTGGCTTCATGACAACACTCACTCAATCACCCTCCGCTGGACAACACCCGCTGGCTGCTAGGATCGGGACTCAGGTAATTTAGTGGCCGATTTTCTGGTTCTCGCGCACAGAGTTTGCGAAAGGGGAAAATGCCACGACGGTCTCCTGTCCGACGTTGTAGAGGAAATGACCATCTAAATGACTGCTGGGTTTGAGAGCTCCATCAACCGCCTTTTGTCCAGCTAGACCACACGTTGTGGGGTTGAGGACGTGCTTGGGGAGGGGGGTAGGGGGATTGGTGGAAAGGTTTATGTGTCCTTATAGAGTAAATCAGCTCAGCTCGACTCTTGATTCCAGGGAGACGGTTGTTTTGGATATATGGAATAAGGGTTACGAAGAACAGGTAAAAGTAACAAAAACAACTTGCTTTCAAAACAAAAGAGAAACGAAACCTACCATCAAAAACAACTGACAAACACCAACAGTAATAACATGTATAGCATGAAGAAGAAAGACAGAAGGGAAGATATGGCCTGCCAAAAGAAAACTTTGAGTATATTTATCAACTTGATCAAAGAAAAATCCCTGTTTTGTCATGTCCTGAATTAAAAGTTTCAACAACTTAACCTTTCTTGTTTTGTTTTGTAATTCTTAATTTAAAGAAAATAATAATAACAACTAATTTTTTTCCAATGTACTTTGAAATCATGTCATGTGGCATCTGTCAGCAGCCTCACGCAGGCTATTAATAACTCGGTCTGTCTCAGCCAAAACTAGGTGACCGTTGCATCGAGAAACCCTGTCGCTTTCCCATAAAATGGAAGCACTTGGAAACCGCGACTTGGCATTTCGACGGTGCAGGCAACACAGTCCTTGTGGAAATGGAATCCTGAGCAAGAAACTGAAGTTATCAACCCACTTTTCTTCAGACCAGAAGCCTTGTTCTTCTGTTTTCTCCATTATTGCCACGGTGCAACGCCCGGGGCAGACTTTCCAAACCTCTGTCTGGAGGTCCTTCAGGGGCTTCCACGATGTCCATTCAGCGGCTGTTCAATGTGGCTTGGGACACATTTCAACAATCGTGCTTTGCTAGTATTCTTCTCTTTTCTTCTTCGAGTTAATGCGTTTCTCCATTGTTTGGTCACAGAAGCTCGAAATCGAAGCCTGTACTCATTCTGCAAAGGTATTGGGAACGATTTTAGCAGTGGTTTTCTAGTAGTAGTATTTGTTTGTGTTTTTCTTCGAATAAATTCAATTTGAGTTGTTAGGTCAGCACGGGTCTAAGCGGGAAAACACCCGCTCGTTGTCCTTTAACCTGATATGAATTAAGGAATTCGCTTTGGACAGATTTTACCAGAAGTGTTATTTGTTGTTACTTTTCTTCGAGTAAATGCACTTAGAGACACAGAGCGAATATCCCCCACTAGATCACCTTAAGCCTGATGCCACTTCAACAATTGTCTTCTAGCATAGTTTAAAATTATAGTTCTAGTAGCATTCGTTGGTTTGTTTTTCGTGTAAAGGCATTTCTTCTTGCTGATAGAACTGGGCCCGACGGGCGCAGTGGCTTAGTGGTAAGACGCCGGCCTCCCAAGCGGAAGGTCGTTGGTTCGAATCCCGGCCGCTGCCGCCTGGTGGGTTAAGGGTGGAGATTTTTCCGATCTCCCAGGTCAACTTATGTGCAGACCTGCCAGTGCCTTATCCCCCTTCGTGTGTACACGCATGCACAAGACCAAGTGCGCACGGAAAAGATCCTGTAGTCCATGTCAGAGTTGGGTGGGTTATGGAAACACATAAATACCCAGCATGCTTCCTCCGAAAGCGGCGTATGGCTGCCTAAATGGCGGGGTTAAAACGGTCATACACGTAAAAATCCACTCGTGCAAACACACGAGTGAACGTGGGAGTTTCAGCCCATGAACGCAGAAGAAGAAGAAGAAGAAGAAGAACTGGGCTCAAAGCCCAGAACAGCACACTCACTGAATGAAATTTGAGACGACAAGAGTTGAATATTGCAAGTGAACAAAGTTGACATATTAGCACTACGTGTTGAGCAAGCGAGAAGGAAAGTGTTGGTTAATTTCTTCTCGAAGTTACTCAACCCCGCTAGCGGACACTTCCCTGTCTGTCCGCTGTGCCATTCGGGGACGGTTGCCTTATCGCCCCTGTTTACCTTCTTATTTTGTAATCTCCGAACAACTGAATTTACACTTCCTGAGAAAAAGTTCGCAGAAGTTGCGAACCCCAAAGAAATTGCCTTTAAGCGCCATAGCACGCTAAATTATTCAGGTTCAGATTAGAAATGTCCCAGATTACTAAGCTGAGGAAAGCAGCTCGTCAGATTTCGCGACTGTGACTTCTGAAACTGCTAACGTCACCAACAGAGTTTCGGTTATACTCTTACATCACTGCGTGATCTTGACTGACTGACAAGTATTGGTTAAGGGCACTTTGAAAGGTGGATACGGGCATTACCATGGATTTGTCTGGGCACTACTACTTCCTGTTCCGTGTATTCTAGCGAATGCTCCTGAGGTAACACAATGCAACCTCCCTGCTGTATCCCTGTTTTAGTAAATACTTTTGAGGAACCATACTGAAATCGTGTTCACTGTAACCCTTGCGTACAAACTTTCTACGGACACCATTCACATTCTAAACATATGTTTTCACTAAAATACCACTCCGTTTTTGTCCAAATATGAACCAGATCCGTGTGTTTTTTTATGGTTAATGCCCGGATAACAAAAAGAATACTCGCTGACAATTTTAATCAGAGGCTTTGGAATTAGAATGCCGCAGAGGGTCGTGAAAGAAACGTTGAAAATTGGAATCATAATTATTTGATAACAAGCACCACAAAACTCACGATTGTAATACACTTTTTTTTTTATGCAACCCGTGTTTCCCAAATGACACCGTTTCGCGCAAGTACTGATACAAACGTATGCCCCCATCTGCACTGGGTCACAAGTTCAAAAGAAGTGAATATCTAGGACGATCGATAGGGGGAGCTGCACCGCGACAAACACGCTGATTGGCTCAATTGATGCAGACAAAAAGCCCCTGTCGGTCGCCCCCAGTCCATGACGTGACCAGACTTCGAGACGTAGGATCTTCATGCACAAGTCTCCCACACTGTTCTTGTCTGGCCATCCGTCCACTACTAGCTCTCAAAGGCTGGTCCTTCCTGCTGACCATCTCAGATGTGGCCAGGCTTTCACAAGGGATAAGACTATCCCTCCACTTGGACACATACCAAACTCAACATCCTCACTGCTTTTCGTGTTAGATTTTTTTATGAAAAAAATTCTGAAAAAGCCACTTATTCATACAATTACACACAACAATCTTATTTTGCGCAGAAAGGAGTCGGGCTGTTGATGTCCGTATGTGCCCAAGTGGAGGGATAGCTTATTGCCCAAAAGGAGGGATAGCTTATTGCCCAAGAGGAGGGATAGCTTATTGCCCAAGAGGAGGGATAGCTTATTGCCCCAGAGGAGGGATAGCTTATTGCCCAAGAGGAGGGATAGCTTATTGCCCAAGAGGAGGGATAGCTTATTGCCCCAGAGGAGGGATAGCTTATTGCCCAAGAGGAGGGATAGCTTATTGCCCCAGAGGAGGGATAGCTTATTGCCCAAGAGGAGGGATAGCTTATTGCCCAAGAGGAGGGATAGCTTATTGCCCAAGAGGAGGGATAGCTTATTCCATGTCAAAGCCTGAGCGAATCTGAGAGGGTGAGCCGAACTTGTTACACGGGAAAGACTATGCCTTTGACTGGACCATGATTTCGTGGGTTTTTTGTTGTCCATGCTACTATGTCTGGACTATTCAGTTGCTCTCTCTTTCTCGCCCCCAAAAGGATTACTATTGTTTTGATATGTTATAGGTCTGTGAGCTAAATTCGAGGCTATTTTGGATCTCAAGTTGCTATATCTCTATGTGTCCCCCTGTCTTGATCTTTGGGTCTGTAAGGTAAGTTGGTGTCCATTTCTGGTCTGTCCATCTATCTTTGTCTCATCCCCCACATGGTCGGTACTGTCTCAGTCTGTGACTCTGCAAGCCAAGTGCCTCAGTGTTGCTTTCCCGATTTAACTCGAAGAATCGGTATTGTATTACTGTCTCTGTCAGTGGGTTAAACGTATGGCATTGCCTCGGTATTGTTTCCAGTTTTAACATGAAGATGTTGATATTTCGTTTTACATTCTCTAGTCCGCTTTCTTTCGTCTTTTCTCAATTTATTGTACAGTTTAGTTTTGCGCTGTGCTTTCTTTTGAATTCTCTCCTTTATATTATGACTTTGTTTGTTTGGTCCATATCTATCTATCTATCGTTTTACACTGCTATAAATGTGGTTTTATTGTGCCTGGTCTGTTAAAGCACTGTCTTTCAGTTGATTTCCATTTCTTCTTGTTTTAAGAATACACGATGTTCAAAAATAACTTTATATAGGTCAAGAAAGAGTGAAAACTTTTGATTTTATTGAAGCAAACTTTCCCACGTGACATCTTGGCCGGTCACTAGCGAGAGGTGTGTCTGACACACGCGGACAAGGAGCACGTGTGGGAAGTTTGCTTCAATAAAAGTAAGAGTAATCACTCTTTCTCAAGAACAGAGTTATTTCCTGAGTTGGTCTATTCTGGCTATATTGGTGCCTGGAAGTCTAAGACCCTCCTACACTGTCCTCGTCTAGCCAGTCATTAGATCTTGATTGGACCTTCTTTTTGTTCCTTGTCCACGCCTCTAATTCTGTCCAATCGCTATCTCTGTCTCATCCCCCGCAGGATCGTTCTTGGCTTAACGTGTACTTCCGTCAGTTAACTGCCGCGATATTGTTACCAGTTTCGACTATCAGTATGGTTGCAATCCTTGCGATGTTGGACTAAATGTGTGTCATTGTTTCGGTATTGTGATCAGATTCGGCTAGACTATCAGTACGGTTGCAATCCTTGCGTCTGTGGGCTAAATGTGTGGCATTGCCTCGGTGTTGTTTCTAGATTTATCCTGCCGTTTTGATCGTCTTTTTTACTAGTACCACTCCGGTCCTTACTAAGTTTCTCAATATTTTGCACAGCTCAATTATAGCGCTGACCTAATCTTGTCCTAATTTCTGACATGCTATATCTGTCTCACTCCCTGCAGGATCGGTAATGTATGTAAGACTGTTACTGTGGGGGTAAGTGTCTCTGTATTGTTACAAGATTCGCCTCGAACATCGGCAATGGCTTAATCTCTTTGTTTCTTGGCTAAATGTATGTCTCGGTGTTGCTTCCACAGTATTTCACGATAATTTTCTCTTTCAGTCTGTGTGTTTGAAGCACCGTACAGTCGTACTTTATTAAACTCCTCAGCATGTTCAAATGATGGCAGCAGACGAACATTAATTCATCTATTTTCTTCTGTCCACAATTCTGACTCAGCCATGCTAATGAAAAACTGCAATAGTTACACCACCGAATATACACCGCCGTTTATACGGTGGTGTATAGGTTTCACTATGTTATCTTTAGAATTTGGCCACTCCTGTCTCCGCCTCCTCCTCCTTAGTTTACGCTTTTCAGCTAAGACAGCAATCTTGTTACCATGTTGTGTCCACGCAGCCTTGCAGCTTCCTGGCTAATCTTGTGCAACGTCCTCGTAGGTT
The DNA here is from genome assembly GCF_037325665.1 of Littorina saxatilis. NCBI lineage: Eukaryota > Metazoa > Mollusca > Gastropoda > Littorinimorpha > Littorinidae > Littorina > Littorina saxatilis. The sequence goes on from NC_090246.1 coordinate 14,256,641, forward strand.
CTAATGCCTATCAGGGGCATTGAGTTCCGTTCCTCGTTAAGCTCCTAGATTCATCTCATCCTTCTCCACCTAATCCGTATCGTCTGATTGTCTCATGAGGTAAGTGTCTTGTTTACAGATGGAGTGTTAAGGTCGCGATGCTCCTTTGACGCGATCTTGAACTCCTCCGCACGGAATGGTGTCCTTCTCTGATCTTGACGTATATTCGATCATTGCTGCTTTATTCTCTTTACTCATCGAGTCAAATCCTTGCAAGTATCGCACAACTTAGCGTTGTCCTAGCTTTTATTTGACAGATTCGTTGCTGCTAATTCGGTGGGTTTTTTCGTCGAATTACCTTTGGTTTTTAGTGGTTTGATCATTGTTGCTTGGGTCCCTTTATTCATGGAGTCATTCTTTGTAAGCACGGCTTTTTTTGATTGGATTAATCTTGGTTTATTGTCGTTCAATCAATGCTGCTCGGTTCTCTTTATTCATGGAGTCATTCCTGGGAAGCACACCTTTTTTCGTCGGATTATCCTTGGTTTATAGTTGTTCGATCAGTGCTACTTTAGTCTCTTTACTCATCGAGTCATTCCTTGCAAGCACTGCAGAACTTAGCCCTGTCCTAGTTTCTTGACAGATTCGTCCTGCTGCAAATTCAGCATTGTAATGAGGTCGAGAATGGGCTGGGAGTCGCTTTTCACCTTCTGGGTTTGTTTTTTTAATATGTGTTTGTGTCTGCTGTCCTTCAATTGGTGAATACAGAATCCTTTTGTTGGCTCACGTAAGTGTAGCCTATGCGATGCTAACTTTTGTCTGTCTGTGCGTGCGTGCGTGCGTGCGTGCGTGCGTATGTATGCATGTATGTATGTCTGTGGTAGAAACGTTAACATTTGAAGACGTCACATTATGGCGTAAGAGGGTTAGACGTCACGCGAAGGAATTACTGAAAGTCTCGGTCATTGTTATTTTGAGCGGGCCGAGACTAGTTGGCAGTCGTGTCCCTGTAAGTAGGCTACATGCAGACAGACAGATCTAGATCTAGTGTCTCGCTTTCTTGCACAGTGTCACCTATGCCTACTGTGTGTGTGTGTATGTGTGACGGAGTGATTGAGTTTGTGTTACTGTTTGTCGATTTCTTACGTGAGCCTTGAAGGCTTCGCCTCTTGTTTTTCAACTGTGTTCCTCTCACCCACACTCATTTTGTTGTTTAGATTTGAATACTTTTTGATCGAAACTTAGGTAGATCTTTCCTCCTCCCCAACTTCTCCCCCTCCCCTCAGGCTTATGATAACCCGTCCAGGTTGAATGTGAACATGTAACATGCCAAGCGATCATGCTTGGATGCTTGAAGAGTGTCTAGGGCATACTGCCAAATCGCGCGATGTCGTCTGTATGATGGATGTGTTTCAAATTCCATGACTGTGACAGATCGAACACGCTTTTGAACTTGAATCTATAATCCTGTCATAATACGTACGGCTCCTGCCCGTGCATTTCCCCGTTTCAAATAGCTACTTTATTGCGTATGTCACCTAATTCAAAAGGTGCAGTCGTATGAAAACATGATGCATCTATCAGCAATACATCATTTTGCTTTTCGGGTCAAAATTTGGCATGACAGTTTCCAAAAAAACTCGTTCAAAAACGATTATGATATATGTGAATCAAACAAAACAAAACAAGATCAAATCCGTCTCAATCAGTCAGCCACGTGACATTTTATGGCAGTGGAGAAGAGGGAAAACAAAGTTTGAAAACATCTGATGGAGCAGTGGCGTCCGTGTGCGTGTGCGTGTGTGTGTGTGTGTGGGTGCGTGTGTGTGTGTGTGGGTGCGTGTGCGTGGGTGCGTGCGTGCGTGCGTGCGTGCGTGCGTGCGTGCGTGCATACGTGCGTGCGTGCGTGCGTGCGTGCGTAGGTGCGTGCGTCTGCCAGTATGTCTGTCAGCCTTTCTGCCTGCATATATATATAATTATATGTCTGTCTCTATCATATTCTGTTTGTATAGATCTATCTAGAAAGCAAGAGAGGGCAGGGAGAAGAGAGCTTTGGTGAATGGCTGAGTGAGTGTGTGCGAGTTAGCTTGCCAGAGAATGTACGACAGTATCTGTCCGTGTGTCACAACGCATGCACACTACAGGGTTGGATGCACATTTAGACTCCCTCCATTTTAAGACCATGTTTTCTTAGGTTTTGTGTTCATTACCTGTGTTAAGTTACCCCCATTTTAAGACTCCCTCCTTTTTTAGACCTGATTTTCTCAGATTTTTGGAGGTCTTAAAAAGAGGGTTCCATTGTACACTTGTATTAGTGTATTTGTGTTAATCTCACTTGTAGGAGTGTATTTCTGTGTTAATAACACTTGTAGGAGTGTATTTGTGTTAATCTCACTTGTAGGAGTGTATTTCTGTGTTAATCACACTTGTAGGAGTGTATTTCTGTGTTAATCACACTTGTAGGAGTGTATGTCTGCGTTAATCACACTTGTAGGAGTGTATTTCTGTGTTAATCACATTTGTGGGAGTGTATTTCTGTGTTAATTACACTTGTAGGAGAATATGTCTGTGTTAATCACACTTGTAGGAGTGTATTTCTGTCTTAATCTCACTTGTAGGAGTGTATTTCTTTTTAATCACACTTGTAGGAGGGTGTTTCTGTGTTAATCTCACTGGTATGAATGTATTTCTGTGTTAATCTCACTTGTAGGAGTGTATTTCTGTGTTAATCTCACTTGTAGGAGTGTATTTCTGTGTTAATCTCACTTGTAAGAGTGTATTTCTGTCTCACTTGTAAGAGTGTATTTCTGTGTTAATCACACTTGAAGGAGTGTATTTCTGTCTCACTTGTAAGAGTGTATTTCTGTGTTAATCTCACTTGTAGGAGTGTATTTCTGTGTTAATCTCACTTGTACGAGTGCATTTCTGTCTCACTTGTAAGAGTGTATTTATGTGTTAATCACACTTGTAGGAGTGTATTTCTGTCTCACTTGTAGGAGTGTATTTCTGTGTTAATCACACTTGTAGGCGTGTATTTCTGTCTCACTTGTAGGAGTGTATTTCTGTCTTAATCACACTTGTAAGAGTGTATTTCTGTGTTAATCTCACTTGTAGGAGTGTATTTCTGTGTTAATCACACTTGTAGGAGTGTATTTCTGTGTTAATCTCACTTGTAGGAGTGTATTTCTGTGCTAATCTCACTTGTAGGAGTGTATTTCTGTGTTAATCTCACTTGTAGGGGTGTATTTCTGTGTTAATCTCACTTGTAGGAGTGTATTTCTGTGTTAATCGCACTTGTAAGAGTGTATTTCTGTGTTAATCTCACTTGTAGGAGTGTATTTCTGTGTTAATCTCACTTGTAGGAGTGTATTTCTGTGTTAATCTCACTTGTAGGAGTATATTTCTGTGCTAATCGCACTTGTAAGAGTGTATTTCTTTGTTAATCTCACTTGTAGGAGTGTATTTCTGTGTTAATCTCACTTGTAAGAGTGTATTTCTGTCTTAATCTCACTTGTAGGTGTGTATTTCTGTCTCACTTGTAAGAGTGTATTTCTGTGTTAATCACACTTGTAAAAGTGTATTTCTGTGTTAATCTCACTTGTAAGTGTGCATTTCTGTGTTAATCTCACTTGTAGGAGTGCATTTCTGCATTAATCACACTTGTAGGAGTATATTTCTGTGTTAATTTCACTTGCAGGAGTGCATTTCTGTGTCAATCACACTTGTAAGAGTGTATTTCTGTGTTAATTACACTTGTAGGAGTGTATTTCTGTGTTAATTACACTTGTAGGAGTGTATTTCTGTGTTAATCACACTTGTAGGAGTGTATTTCTGTCTTAATCTCACTCGTAGGAGTGTATTTCTGTCTCACTTGTAAGAGTGTATTTCTGTGTTAATCTCACTTGTAGGAGTGCATTTCTGTGTTAATCACACTTGTAGGAGTGTATTTCTGTCTTAATCTCACTTGTAGGAGTGTATTTCTGTCTCACTTGTAGGAGTGTATTTCTGTGTTAATCGCACTTGTAGGAGTGTATTTCTGTCTCACTTGTAAGAGTGTATTTCTGTGTTAATCTCACTTGTAAGAGTGTATTTCTGTGTTAATCTCACTTGTAAGAGTGTATTTCTGTGTTAATCTCACTTGTAGGAGTGTATTTCTGATCATGTTCTTCGGTTCCTTTTTTAGATTACAACCCTCTTTTCGATCACATTCAATAGCGCACTTGTCAAGAAGGGTGTTGCAGGTTGCGAGCGGATGATGTTGCTGCTTGTTTTGATAGTGTTTTACCGATAGTCATAATAACTAGCCAATCACAGCCTGGCTGCGTCCTGCCGCTAGCTTCGAGTGGTCTCTGGATGTCCAAGATCCGACCTTCTTCGCCACCTTTTATTCTAACAGGATCACCAACTTTGAAAATGGCAATTTCCATGCTGGTCAACTTGAGCCGAAGATACTATAGCTAACGACAGATCCTGCAGCAGACGACAGATCTGTAGCAGACGACTGATGAGACAGCCTTGTTCTATTGAACCATATTTAGCAATCAATGCTCTAAAAGCGATAACAAATGAACAAAACCATAAGCATACTGTTTTAGTGTAAGTTTTATTTCGTCGCTCAAGATTTTGAATCAAGATGTTCTTGGGATTGATCAGAGATCTCTGGATTGATCTAAGCGGTTGCCCATGAAGCGTACCTCGTTACGACAACTTTACTAGAGTTGTGCGCCTTGAATCACTGTGTGTCTCTGTCGCTCTCTCTCGTGCTCTCTGTCTCACAGCGTCGGACAACATTACTCATAATCTTCACTCAGCTCTATTCACCCAAACAGATTATGTACATTCTTTGTTGTTTTCTTTATTTCTTCAATGATAATGTTTGTAGATCGTTAGCTAAACGTCAGTTCGACTTTTATACCGCAGAATATCTCAATCGTTTTGCTGAAAAATAGTAGTCCCCGAGTTAACGATAAATATGCAGATGACCTCTATAAATTATTCAGTTGTACTCTGAGACCAAAGACAAAGACCAACAAGGAACTTAGTCGATAAATATCGACAGGGGGCGGACAAATGGTTTACATGTGAAATGTGTGTATATGGGTGTGGTTCTGAAACAAACAAACCATGTGAACCCCCCCCCCCCCCCCCCCCCCCCCCCCTCCCACCGCTCGCGGGCTGAACGACTGACGTCACATGTCGCTGATCAGTGCACTGACTGAGACGGACGATTCGATTTGATCGCTTCACCACGCCTTTCCAACTATGTGCTCCCATACAGTTTTGGTAGATACATGCTTGTGCAAGTATGTTATTAGTATTACCAATATGAATCTTATTTTCCTTTCGATGGTCAGTTTTACTCACCTCTGTAACGGCAGTCACCTCTGCGAATGCTGTCGAAGAATCTAACCGAAAGTAAACATTCTGGGAATCTACGCGCATCGGCCTTGACGCAAGTTCAATACTGAGCCAATGAGCGCGGCGCGAGAATCTTCCCGCACCGTAGACCAGATTAGTAGGTGCTTGATTTTGGTATTTTGATTTTACATAACATTAAACCTTTCTTGGGGTTCATGGTCATGGCAACAGCCATAATAATATTATATCATGTATAATATTACATTTCAGCATATTTGAATTACATGTCATCATACCAAACTGTCATACATTTTTATTCCCACATCATTCTGATTGATCACAACCAAACCTACTATCAGTGGACACATCCAAATGTAAGCGCCTGTTCTTGACAACTTTTAATCGATCTAAAAATAGCAACTTGCTGGGTCATTTGCCGCCAACAGACACTGTTTGGCCTGTAGGTAAAATGTACAATGTATTTTCTGATTTGTGCACAAAAGCTTTTTTTCTTTTTTCTTTTTTTTTAACATAACAATGTTTAATGTCACTGTATGTTTAAAAGACCATGGTCATATTTGTAAAAAGAATGTTAAATTAGAAAATAAATAACATTTTGGTTCATGATTTTTCCTACACCTGTGCTGAAAATAAGAAATAAAAATGTCGGTATATAAGTCGCTCAAATACCGTTAGGTATGAATGGCTCGGTTTGAGTTTGTTGCAGTTGACCCTGCACAATGCGCCCTATCATGTTTTTGCGATTTTGCCGTCACCCCTCCCATAGGGTGACGTATTTCACAACTTCCTGTGTTACACAAACTCTGTGATGACCAATTTCTGCCTTCACTCCTCCCATAGGGTGACGAATTTCACAACTTTCTACAGATGAACAATGTTGCCTCCACCCCTCCCATAGGGTGACGGATGTCACAACTTCCTGTGTACACAAACTGATGACGTATTTCACAACAAAATGGCGCTGCCCATGGTCAACCTCGAAACTATCCGTATAGAATGGGGGCGTCCTCGCCCCCATAATGACAGGTGAGATCGAGACTCGGTTGTGATGGATAATTCATATGGTTGTGATGGATTATCCAGAATAATCCCCTCTACAGCTAACAGAGACAAAGAGGCAGGAAAGAGGCAGGTCATGGGATAATTCTGTGTTAATCACACTTACAAGAGTGTATTTCAACCACGCGTGTAAGAGTGCATTTATGTGTTAATCACACTTGTAAGGGTGTTTTTCTGTGTCAATATCACTTAGAAGAGTGTATTTCTGTGTCAATATCACTTGTAAGAGTGTATAAACATGTCTGTGTCAATATCACACTTGTAAGAGTGTATTTCTGTGTTAATCACACTTGTAAGAGTGAATTTCTGTGTTAATCACACTTGTAAGAGTGAATTTCTGTGTTAATAACACGTGTAAGAGTGTATGTATGTGTCAATAACACGTGTAAGAGTGTATTTCTGTGTCAAAACCACATGTAAGAGTGTATTTCTGTGTTCATTTGACATCGTCAGGACAACTAACAGCTTCAGCTCAGATCTCTTGATGCTGTCTACCGCCCACTTGTTCCGGAGACCTTTCCCTAGAACATCTGGCAAGCGTTCAAAGCAAATGTCGAAAGAACCGCTAGGAGTAGGGAAAGAGATGAGGATGGGGAGAGGAGGGAGAGAATATGAAGTTTAAAAGGAGAGCGACTAAGGAGGGTGTGGGGGCACGGAGCTGGGTGAGAGGAGAGAAAGAGGGGGCGGGAGTAGGGGGGGGGGGGGGGGACATATGACGGTGGAACTAAATAGTGTGCGTGTTCCTGTTTCGAGACAAAAGCGGGGTGGTTTAGAGAAAGAGAGAGAGGGGGAGGGAAAAACAGAGGGAGAAACAGAGGGAGAGAGAGAGATGTGGAAGAGTGCATGAGACAGAGGGAGAGAGAGAGAGATGTGGATGAGTGCATGAGACAGAGGGAGAGAGAGAGATGTGGATGAGTGCATGAGAGAGAGGGAGAGAGAGAGAGATGTGGATGAGTGCATGAGACAGAGGGAGAGAGAGAGATGTGGATGAGTGCATGAGACAGAGGGAGAGAGAGAGAGATGTGGATGAGTGCATGAGACAGCGTGAGAGAGAGATGTGGATGAGTGCATGAGACAGAGGGAGAGAGAGAGATGTGGATGAGTGCATGAGACAGCGGGAGAGAGAGAGATGTGGATGAGTGCATGAGACAGAGGGAGAGAGAGAGATGTGGATGAGTGCATGAGACAGCGGGAGCAGGAAAGAAAGGGCAGAAAAAGGCCCAAAAAACCGGTGAAGAATCGTGTACGTGTGTGCTGAGCCATCTTATATCTACAGCGAGGCAATCAGAGAGATTCACTCCGTCTGATCTGCAGGGAAAGATAGACCACCGGAGAGACGTCATCTTGCCACGGACCTCTCCAGACTTCCGCGGCCACCCACTGAATTGTTTTCCCGCTGCCTCTAATCCACAATCGAAGGCGACAAAGTTGGCTGTCTGCCCTCCGACTTCCAACCCACTTCTGGCTAATGGGGCTCTAAGTTAGCCGAGACTCTCTATCTCGCTCTCTCGGGAAGCCGAGACCCCACCGCCTGGACGGTTCACATTGAGAGAGGTTAAAATTGCTACTTGAATCCATGGGTACAATACACGATTTACGAACAGGTTGAATTACACAGAAGGCCAAATAAACAAATGTAAATCAGTACGTTGGAAGATTTGTTTTTCACTTTTCGCTGACTATCTCTTACTCCAAAAAACATGAGCCTGGGTGCTTTCTATACAAAGTAGGAACCTTTTGTGAATTAAAGGTTTACTTTTGATCTGACCGTTTGGGGGGAGGTTCTGGCGAATGTGACGAATCTAACGAATTTGAGGAATCCACTGTACCTTAATCTAGACGCACACGGCACCATTTGCTCCAACCCGCACCACGAGAATGGTAATTAATGAAATCAAAGTGAGCGAATGCGCTTCAGGGCGCCGCCTCTCTCGGGTGTTGGAAACAAAAAGTAGTCCAGAAGCGCCGTCTGGCGGAAAGACGGGAGCGCCATCTATGACGCGGCCCCCTAGTAACTTTCATCACGTACGTACGTACGTACACACACACACACACACACACACACACACACACACACACACAAACACACACACACACACACACACACACACACACACACACACACACACACACACACACACACACACACACACACACACACACACACACACACACACACAAGGGAAGTAACTTAGTGTAAATAAAGCACAAAGAGTGGTGTTTCTTTACGACATTCATTTAGCCTTCATAACACTTCCTGTTGCAAAGTGAAGGCAGTCCTCCTGCGCGATATCATTATTTGTAACGCAGAATCTTGTGACATAACTGTGGAAGCAATCTAGGGGCTTCTCTGATAAGGCAACATCCCTTTAATACCGTAGCTTCTCTTATGCGTGAGTTACGCAAATAATTCAGTACAGTGGAACCTCCCTTTTAAGACTTCCCCCATCATAAGACCTTGGTTGTTCAGATGTTAGGTTCATAACCTCTGTTAAAGGCACAATAAGCCTCCCGTAAACCATCACAGACACTGTCCGGCTTTTACATACAGTACAAACACCCTTCCATTTGAACGCTCACCAAACGGGAACCTCCTAGATGCCCTACATAAAGAGCGAGTAATTTTCAAAGAATTAATTTTGCGGAGAGAGTGTCAGAGACAATCGGACCGTGGTGCGTTTTGGCGCTAGACCTAACTTTTAAAATCTAAATAATAAATTGACAGCTTGTTACACAAACATTCTTAACTCATAAAAAGAATTCTTTTTTCATCAAGACAAGATCAGTACAATTCGAAGTTTTGAAAGTTTGAAAAAAGAAAAGCCCGGAAGCAGGGTCACGCAAGGTCGTGGTTCTCGTAGCAGACGACGGTTTATACCTATCGCCAGTTCCTCTGAACAGTCAAAAGCCATCGCTAGAGTTCTTGTGAACCACAGCCGTTTGTTTCGTGCATAGTCAGAGGTACTTAAATAACGTGCTATTGCAGATAAGCTCACAGCGAGTCGCATTCAAATTACTAACTGACGACTACATTGTGAAAAAGGGAAACTGGATCACACGGGTTCACGATGGCTCAGGGGTAAGATAAACCACGCAAAAAAAAATTCTTTGAAAATTGCTCGCTCTTTACGTAGGGCACCTAGGATGTTCCCTTTTGGTGAGCGTTCAAATGGAAGGGTGTTTGTACTGTGTGTGTAAAAGCCTGACAGTATCTGTGATGGTTCACGGGAGGCTTACTGTGCCTTTAATCTACCTCCATGAAAGACTTTCACCCAGATATCAGACCGGTTTTTCACACATTTTCAGAGGTCTTAAAAGAGAGATTCCACCGTACAAAATTTGTTTTTCGCAGATAAATCTGTCAGGCTGTTGATGGTTGGCAAGGGTCCAAGTGGAGGGATGCTCCGGACCCACATCAACGCCTTGGCAGATCTGTGGTGATCAATGTAATCGTTTTCACGAGAAGGGATGTAACTTTAAGCCTGTTGCGCAAGGTTGGCGATCAGCTTTCAGAGACAGTAAATCAACCAACAGCGTGAGAGAGAACTCGAACACTTTATTACCGAGGGATGATAGCATTAGGTCCATATGGTCCTTTCTTACAGCTAGTCCCTACTATAGAGAGAGAGAGAGAGAGAGAGAGAGAGAGAGAGAGAGAGAGAGAGAGAGAGAGAGAGAGACAGAGACAGAGACAGAGAGACAGAGACAGAGAGAGAGAGAGACATAGAGAGACACAGAGAGACACAGAGAGACAGAGACACAGACAGAGAGACACAGACAGAGACAGACAGAGACAGAGACAGAGACACAGAGAGAGAGAGAGAGAGAGAGAGAGAGAGAGAGAGAGAGAGAGAGAGAGAGAGAGAGAGAGAGAGAGAGAGAGAGAGAGAGAGGGTGACGGTAAAATCACCCCAGCCAACCCACGAGATGTGTAAACCAACACACACATAAATCATTGTCCTAAAGGTCATGGTTGGAAATGTCACTAGCTGTTTAAACGAAACACACGGAAGCTGCTGCATTACTAGCGGATTTACAGCTAAAAACATCAGTTGTATTTGCTATTCTCATTCATTTGAACATGGATCATCGGATGCCGCAGTGAACTCTACATTTCCATTTGTCGCTTTATTTTTGTTCGTCTGTTCCAGAGGTAAATAAATGTACCTAGTTCGTGCGTCATCCAACTTGGGTCTTACGAAATCATGTGAACTGGTTAATTAGAAAGGACAAGTTATGGAAAGGTTCTTTTTGCGTGGTGTAATTCCCGTGTTACTTTATGTTATTTCCGTTTGTAATTCTATTTACGGGACGAATTCTATGGTACAACTAAACTATCAAAGTTCTTTCGTTGTTGGACGAAATCTATATTTCATCTGAACTATCAAAGTTCTTTCTTTGTTGGACGAAATCTATGGTTCATCTGAACTATCAAAGTTCTTTCTTTGTTGGACGAAATCTATGGTTCATCTGAACTATCAAAGTTATTTCTTTGTTGGACGAAATCTATATTTCATCTAAACTATCAAAGTTCTTTCTTTGTTGGACGAAATCTATGTTTCATCTAAACTATACGAAATCTATGTTTCATCTAAACTATCAAACTTCTTTCTTTGTTGGACGAAATCTATGGTTCATCTGAACTATCAAAGTTATTTCTTTGTTGGACGAAATCTATATTTCATCTAAACTATCAAAGTTCTTTCTTTGTTGGACGAAATCTATGTTTCATCTAAACTATACGAAATCTATGTTTCATCTAAACTATCAAACTTCTTCCTTTCACATGTTATGGTTAGCGTGAGGCCTAATTGCCTGGGTTGTGTAAACCTGTAAAGTCAACGACCATCAACAGTGGTGGGTAGAGAAGATGGAGACCCAAAACGGCAAAAATGAAGTCTAGCCTTTGAAGCGACCACAAATTTAACTACCCGTTTTCACGCTCGCGCAGTATACACCCAAATGTGGCAGGTTGTAATGAAAGCTTCAAAGAAAATCTATCCAATAATTTCGCTCATTTTCCGCCTGGCAGAGCCAGAACCAGGAGATTGCACACTTCGAATATTTCCACCACACACTCACTGGGTCACTGCTACGGTCTGCAGAACACAGACTAAAGGTGCAGTGTTACCGTTTTCTGGGACACCTGCACCTTTAATCAGAAAATTGCACCCTTATATGCTATCATCACTGATTTGGTAACTGCTGTGGTCTGCAGAACGCAGACTGAAGGTGCAGTGTTACCGTTTTCTGGGACATCTGCACCTTTAATCAGAAAATTGCACCCTTATATTCTATCATCACTGACTTGGTAACTGCTGTGGTCTGCAGAACGCAGACTGAAGGTGCATTGTTACCGTTTTCTGGGACACCTGCACCTTTAATCAGAAAGTTGCACCCTTATATTCTCTCATCACGGACTGAGTAACTTCCACGGTCTGCAGAACGGAGACTGAGCTCTGAGGGTACAATGTTACTGTTCTTTTAGTACACCTGTACCTTTAATCAGAACTTGGTAACTACTACGTAGCTTCTCATGTGTCACTCTTTTTGTGACCAATTGTAGCCAAACACAATTTCGTGTTTTAAGAATCATTTCTGGAATCGTCAGTTTGACACAGGGCTTCATAATAAGTGATTGTAGCCAAATATCATTTTGGATTTCAAAAATTATCTCTTCAATGGTGAGGTAGACATAGACCTTCAAATTCAATCTGTTTCTTAAAGGTCAGGGCCTCCAAAACTGAAATGATTCTTCCCGAAAACGGTGTATGACTGCCTAAATGGCGGTGGAAAAGAGACATACGCGTTCAACTTCTAGCCCACCCGTATCCACACACAAAATCAACAATAAAAACAATTAAAGTAAAAATCGACTGCACGTGAAATTTGCAGCTCACAAATGCAATAAAAAAAAACCCAGATGATGAAGAATTTTTGGGATTTCTGTCTTTCAGCAGCGTTCAATACAATTGAACAATCATAACATTCTGCTGAAAATGTTAGAGGTCACTTTTGGAGTCACTGCAACAGCACTGAGATACATTTAGTCTTACATGGAAGATATATTTCAGTCTTTTGTCATTGCCGGAATGAAGTCGAAGCCTGTGCAGCTTTAGTGTGGTGTGCCTCAAGGGTCAGAGCTGGGGCCTGTTCTGTTTGGTCTGCACACTCAATCAATGTCATGCATCAGGGACGAACATTCTCCATCCACGTTTCCGCGCGTCACGTGCACAGTCAGTCAATGTGTGCACTCTTCCTCTGTCTTTTGTTTGTTTATTTGTTGCTTAACGTCCAGCCGACTACGCAGAGCCATATCAGGACGAGGAAGGGGGGGATGAAGGGGGCCACTTGTCAAGCGATTCCTGTTTACAAATGCACTAACCCATTACTTGTGTCCCAGCAGGCTTTAGTAAAACTAAATTAATACCTACTGGAAGATTACCAGTTTCCAGTATGTTAAAATAGGCTTAACCTATCTACTGCTGGACTTACATCAGAACACTAACAGATTAAACTATACATGAATCGCGAGACAAGCGGCAAGAGAAGAGATTTTTGGAAAAAATACAGGTGAATGAGCAAGAAGGCAGAAAAAAGAAAAGAATTCATGAAGAAAAAGAGAGCATGACAGGAAAGAGGAACCAAAAATCTACCTAACAGCAAACTAGAAAGCTCCTGCGGTTCCAAAAACAGGAGGGGCCTTTAATTTCATAACCGCAGTGCCCCACTGCGGGATTCCTCTGTCTGTTGCCATTGCTTTCTCCACGTTCATGTATGAGGACATCCTGCGACTTGCGTGTACATCTTACCCGGGAGCTAACCCGTTATAGAAAGTAGAATGATCTAGCTAACAAAAGAAAAGGACAAGAAAAATTTTTATCGATGTGACCATGCACATTTTACCCTCTAGCTAAGCAAAGTTTAATGGAGTAGAGTGTTCTAGTGAAAAATTAGAAAAGGAAGAAAACCTAGAATTGACGTGACCGCATATTTTACAAAAGATATACTGCATTAAAAAAAAACCAATGGTTGGAATCTTTCTCACAGCCGGTTTCTTTCAAATAAATGCCAACACGTTCTTTGGAATGCATTTCTCGATACCCGTTGGTTGAACAAAACAAGCTGCCTACAACACAAGCGCGTCTTGACCCCTCAGGCTTAAAAGTGTGCTGGATTTGGAGAGCGACATTCGTGATAGATTTTTGCAAACTTTTACCCAGTATGTTTATTCTTCAGTTTTTTTCCTACTTTCTGTCTTTCTAATTCTTGCTTCTTTTTTTCTTCTCTCCTTTTGTCCATGCCTCTTTCCAGACTGGAAGATGTTTGTTTGCTTGGTTTTCTTCAACTTCTTGGACTTTCTTTTTTAAATTGTATCTAACAACCACACGCAGACAGACACGTAATCTTTCAGGACATGTATTGGTCCGAATGCCAACAAGACCTTGAATTGAATTGTGTCCGACTCCCACACGCAAGCTGAAACATGCTCACTCCGCCCCGTGGATAAGACCAACCCTCCACTTGGTCACATACCAAAAATGACCAGCCCGGATGCTATCTGTGCACAGTGGATTTTTTTTTTTAAATTTAATTTCGTAAAAGGTTCTGTTGGTTTTTTCAGTAATTAATTCATTACAAAATGTCCACTATGCCCAGAGAGCATGCACCCTGGCTGTTGTTTTTGTGTGTGCCAAGGACTACTACACACTGTAGTAGTCCTTGGTGTGTGCATATAACCAAGTGGAGGGCTGGTCTTATCCCACAAACAAGAAGAGCAAACGCTCGATCGAGTCACTTTCGCAGTTCTGAATATTATATGAGGCATCAGATGGACAGGAAGAAATTGCTATTCACAACACAATGAGTCACGTTCACATAAAATTTGAGCCCGGTCACTTTTATAGTTTCCGAGAAAAGCCCAACGTTAAGTTGTGTGTTGCCGAACAGAAAAGGCTAGTTATCTCCCTTGTTTTTCTGTTAACGTTCGTAAAAGGCTACAGATGTAAATACTTTGATGTAAAGAATAATCCTACAAAGTTTCAATCACATCCGATGAACTTTGTCAAAGATATAAAATGTCTAATTTTTCCTTTGACGCTGACCTGTGACCTTGAAAAAGGTCAAAGGTCAACGAAACCATCGTTAAAGTGTAGAGGTCATTGGAGGTCACGACTAAACAAAATATGAGCCCGATCGCTTTGATAGTTTCCGAGAAAAGTTTGTCAAAGATATAAAATGTCTAATTTTTCCTTTGACGCTGACCTGTGACCTTGAAAAAGGTCAAAGGTCAACGAAACCATCGTTAAAGTGTAGAGGTCATTGGAGGTCACGACTAAACAAAATATGAGCCCGATCGCTTTGATAGTTTCCGAGAAAAGTCCAACGTTAAGGTGGTGTCTACGGACGGCCGGCCGGCCGGACGGCCGGCCGGCCGGCCGGACAGACTAACACTGACCGATTACATAGAGTCACTTTTTCTCAAGTGACTCAAAAAGCCTGCCTAAATCTGAGACGATGAGAACTGTTGAGTGGGCCTTTAAGGACATTAACATTGCCAGCGTCACGTATGGTGTCTGAGACGATGAGAACTGTTGAGTGGGCCTTTAAGGACATTAACATTGCCAGCGTCACGTATGGTGTCTGAGACGATGAGAACTGTTGAGTGGGCCTTTAAGGACATTAACATTGCCAGCGTCACGTATGGTGTCTGAGACGATGAGAACTGTTGAGTGGGCCTTTAAGGACATTAACATTGCCAGCGTCACGTATGGTGTCTGAGACGATGAGAACTGTTGAGTGGGCCTTTGAGGACATTAACATTACCAGCGTCACGTATGGTGTCTGAGACGATGAGAACTGTTGAGTGGGCCTTTGAGGACATTAACATTACCAGCGTCACGTATGGTGTCTGAGACGATGAGAACTGTTGAGTGGGCCTTTGAGGACATTAACATTACCAGCGTCACGTAAGGTGTCTGAAACGATGAGAACTGTTGAATGGGCCTTTGAGGACATTAACATTACCAGCGTCACGTATGGTGTCTGAGACGATGAGAACTGTTGAGTGGGCCTTTAAGGACATTAACATTGCCAGCGTCACGTATGGTGTCTGAGACGATGAGAACTGTTGAGTGGGCCTTTAAGGGCGTTAACATTGCCAGCGTCACGTATGGTGTCTGAGACGACGAGAACTGTTGAGTGGGCCTTTAAGGACATTAACATTGCCAGCGTCACGTATGGTGTCTGAGAGAAAAGGAGGGTCGATAACTGGAATCCAAAATCATTCAAGAACTTATTATGTAAGTCGATATGTTGGCTTAACAAGCTTTCCAAAACTTGTCCCTCGCGCCACACCACACTCCCATCCCCGAAGGTTTGTATTGGCAAAGTATTCACCAAAACCTTACTCCTTCAACATATATCTTTGAAACAAATCGGTTTTCTTTTTGAAACAAATCGGTTTTCTTTTTACAGAAGGAAAATTTGTTTGTAAAGTCTGCAGCTTTGCACAAAATAATTGGAACATGTAATACTCTCGATCTCTCAAAACGCCCAGGCATGTATCTTGTTTTGTGTTCATCCTCTGGTTTTATTTATTTATGTATTTGTAATTTCATTAAATAACAAATCCGTTCTCTCTTCAGATGTTTACTCCGCCCACATAAGTTATACAGGCTTAACAGGTAACTAAACCAGAATCACACCTGATTCGGTCATTTGAACTTCTGTGGTGTTCGTTTTACGTTGCAAACATGCGTATGCAATCTTTCACGCCTGCTATGACACAAGGGGTAGAAACTAGGATTTTAGTTAAAGTAACCTATTCTAAAACCGCTATGAAGCGTGTGTAGATGACGTCAACGGCATTTTTGTTCTCTTTGGCTTTTGACGTGCTGTAAATCCCAAATTAATTTGTCCGATTGCATTAATGCCTGTGTGTTATTTCACTTTGCAACTTAGACCGTAGACTCCAAAATAAATCCATATGTTATATTGGATTTGGTGCCCCTTTAAAGCGAACATTTTACGTCATCCGTGAAATGCGAACGTGACTTTAGACAACTTTTCTAGAGGGAAAAAGCCCTCATTGCTTCAAGTACCATGATTGTGTGTTGCACAAGAAAAAGTGTTGAAAACGCACGATTTCGTTACCAAACGTAAAATTCATTCAGTGAGAACAAACTAAAAACACGCTAATTACTTTGCAGAACGCATCAGAGGCTGTCTGTGGTTAAGCGCAACGATAATCCTTGTATTATGTGGACAGTCAGCACTCCCAAAACGCAAATTGAAACAATTTAATGATGATGGGTTTTCGGTTCTAATTTATTGATTTTCTAATCAAGTTATGCACGGAGCTTTGCCCCGCGTGTTGCATCAACATTCGCGCTGTTCAAATTCCCATTCTTATCAGGGGCGGACGAGGGAGGGGGGGGTGCACAGAGTGCACGTGCACCCCCCCCCCCCCCCTCCAGCAAAAAAAAAATAAAAAAATTGGAAAGCTGACCATTTATAAGTTCAAATGGCACCAGATGGCACCATTTTGCTTCTTTGAGCCAAAATTTTTTCCGGGGGGGGCATGCCCCCGGACCCCCCTAGCAAATTCGGGCGCTTCGCGCCCATCACATTCACTTTCGATTCAAAGTGCACCCCCCCTTACAAAGCAACTGATCCGCCCCTGCTTATAATGGTTTAAACTCACTCAAAAGGTTCCTTACACACCGGGTCTCTCTATGTAACAAAACACCATCTGTGCGTGTGTGATTTCGCAATCCAAAAAATGTCACAAATAGGACATGGCTTTTTCTGTGATCTACAGCAGTTGCGTGTATTCATGATATTGTTAATAAAAGCGCACAGCAAATACTTAACAGTCGGGTTCACCTGAATTGGGAATGTAGCAGTTACCCAGTTCAAAAATCAATGAATACCGCAAGGGCCATGTGCGTATCTGCATAACTGTCTGTACACAATGAATTCAGGGACTCAAGAAATATTGATCTTGCAACAATAGCGTATTATATATGCACGTGCGTGTGTATATCACACAGTATGGAAAATTGTTAGATGTAGACACACGAGCTGACAGGCACGTATAGCCTACACACACACACACACACACACACACACACACACACACACACACACACACACACACTCGCACGCAAGCACGCACTTGCGTACGCACGCACGCACACACACACACACACACACACACACTCACACACACACACACACTCGCACACACACACACACACACACACACACACACACACACTCTCACACAAGCACGCACGCACTTGCGTACGCACACACGCACACACACACACACACACACACACACACACACGTGTACCAACACATTCACACACACTTAAGTATACATGTAACCAGAGTTATTAACACATGGAGGGATCTTTGCATACTTGTATTGGTAAAAGCAGCACAAATAGTTCAAATGAACACTTGTGAACACTCTGTGTTTATTAAGTTTGCCTCCTTTGCTAGTACAAATATGTACTATAGTATCACAAAGTTTCAAAAACGTGTTACAAAAACGTGTTACAAAAACGTGTTACAAAAACGTGTTCAAAAGTGGAACACTTTTGTTAAGAGTGCTGATGTACCTCTATCGGAATGAACAGGCGCTTGATTAGACCATGTGCGATAGACCAGGGTTATGACGCACACTAAAGTGCAGACGGCTCCAAAGACTCTAATGTTCCCGGACATCTAAAGTGCACTCATTATGGATGGCTGTGCGCGTAGCCTCTTATACAACCATATTA
The DNA here is from genome assembly GCF_037325665.1 of Littorina saxatilis. NCBI lineage: Eukaryota > Metazoa > Mollusca > Gastropoda > Littorinimorpha > Littorinidae > Littorina > Littorina saxatilis. The sequence continues at coordinate 14,274,850 of NC_090246.1, forward strand.
GTATGCCTGACAGGTCTTTAAAGATGTCATCCTTCTCGATTAACCCCCCCGTATGTCTCAAATGGTTTACAAAACGATTTAAATCTTCTAATGAAAAAAGCAGTTCTAACTTTATGGAACACACTTGCAATAGCATTTAATAGTATTAAATGAAACAGTTCGTTTGCATTGCTATTTAGCTCGCGTAAACCACACACCAGATTTCGTAGTTTATCTAACCCCAGTGCCATCGTGAACCAGTGTGATCCACTTTCCTTTTTTTCACAATTTAGTCGTCAGTTTGTGATTTTAATGCGACTGGCTGTATCTGCAATAGCACGTTTTTGTGTATCTCTGATTCTAAAACGCAACAAACGGCTGCGAGTCACACGAACTTGTCGGCGGCGGCTGGCTTAAAAGAAAGCGAGTGCTATGCAGAAACATCGTCTCTGAGACACGACCTTTCGTGACCCTGCTTCCGGCCTATAGGCTTTTTTAAAACTTTCAAAACTTCGAATTGTACTGATCTTGCCTTGATGAAAAAAGACATCTTTTATGATTTAAGAATGTTTGTGTTACAAGCTGTCAATTTATTATTTAGATTTTAAAAGTTAGTTCTAGCGCCAAAACGAGGCGCCTGATTGTAGAACAGACGGTCCACAAAAATGAAAATGTCTCACTCTCGACGGAAAGCAGCCAGGGTGTTCCCGTTCGGTGAGCGTTCTAATGGAAGGGTGTTTGTACTGTTTGTAAAAGCCTGACAGTATCTGTGATGGTTTACGGGAGTCTTACAGTGCCTTTAAGCAATCATGTTCCTGACCACTGAGCTGTTCGACGTTCATGCTTTCACATATAACAAGAGCATCCTTCCGGGCTGCCTAAACTGTGCGTCCCTGCGCCCTGTACTAACTAGAAGCCGGAAAAAAAACGTACCAGTAATAATTATTATTCGTGGTCCAAACTTGAGTAATTCTAAAAATGATTGTACTGTGCATATCCTGAATCCAAAAATATATACACATGAGTTTCGATTAAAAACAAGCTCACAAATCAAGAAAATCCGTTGTAGGCAAATTAGGTTTAATTTGGTTTGAATAACCGAAACAATGTTTCAGAGCTTTCTAGGCCGCGAGGTTTTGGCCAGCCTACGATTTTCTAGTCTTGGAGAAAAAGAAATGCAGTGCGTTCAGTTTCATTCTGTGAGTTCCGAAGACTGACTAAATGTATTGATTTTGCTTTACGCGACTTGTTTTTAATGGATTCAGCAGGATGGCACTGATGCCAGTTACGAAATTACTGATTCGATTTAGGCCACACACAAAAAAATAGTCTGTTTACGGTATCCTGACCGACCCTATTTTTTCGCGCGACCCTAGACTTTTTTTTTGGCATTTGGGGGAGAAAAAAAAATGTTAAAAAAAAAGTCTTTTTTTTGGCATTTTTGGAGGAAAAAACCCCAATTCCCGACCTACCGACCCTTTTTTTTTGTGCCTATGTTACCGTAAACAGATTTTTTTTTTTTTGGTTTTTTTTGCCTTATTCACCAACAACAACAAAATCCCACTCTGCACAGGAAGCAGCCAGGCTGTTGCTTTAGTATGTATTTTGAGTTAAAGGATACTCTTATCTCGTACCGGCACGGTTGGCCTAGTGGTAAGGCGTCCGCCCCGTGATCGGGAGGTCGTGGGTTCGAACCCCGGCCGGGTCATACCTAAGACTTTAAAATTGGCAATCTAGTGGCTGCTCCGCCTGGCGTCTGACATTATGGGGTTGGTGCTAGGACTGGTTGGTCCGGTGTCAGAATAATGTGACTGGTTGGTCCGGTGTCAGAATAATGTGAGACATGAAGCCTGTGCTGCGACTTCTGTCGTGTGTGGCGCACGTTATATGTCAAAGCAGCACCGCCCTGATATGGCCCTTCGTGGTCGGCTGGGCGTTAAGCAAACCAAAAAAAAACTCTTATCTCGTGTAACAAAAAAACTGGACATGTTAATGGTGGAAAACATGATGGCTTACACGAGAAGGACTGTACAGTCAAACCTGCCATAACGAACACCTCTCCAAAGCACCTCTCCAAAGCGACCACCTGCCCACAAAGACCACCTCAAAGGGCCCCTGACAAGTTTTCCATCTATGTCATTCATCTTTCCATAGCGAATTCATGTCTGTAATTTTCTCGTCGGTCCCCTGGGGTTGTCGTTATAGACAGTGTCCCCAAGAACCTTCTCCTTCTCCTGCGTTCGTGGCCTGAAACTTCCACGTACACTCGTGTTTTTGCACGGGTGGAATTTTACGTGTATGACCGTTTTTACCCCGCCATTTCGGCAGCCATACGCCGCCGCTTTCGGAGGAAGCATGCTGGGTATTTTCGTGTTTCTATAACCCACCGAACTATGATATGGATTACAGGATCTTTTCCGTGCGCACTTGGTCTTGTGATTGCGTGTACACACGAAGGGGGATAAGCCACCAGCAGGTCTGCACATAAGTTGACCTGAGAGATCGGAAAAATCGCCACACTTAACCCACCAGGCGGCCGCGGCCGGGATTCGAACCCTCGACCTTCCGATTAAGAGGCCGACGTCTTACCACCCAGCCACAGTGCCCGACCATTTCTGGTCGGTCCCTTGGATGGTCGTTATATACAGCTTCGACTGTACTTTCCAAGCTCGCACATTATGGATGGTAATGCGCACAGCCTCTTGCGCGACGCCGTTATGGCGTGTGCTGGGTACTTCAGAGGTTCGGAGGAGTTGCCTATCGACCGAGCTAATAAGTCACATAAACGCGCTAACAACTTTGATGGCGCTTTTCGCCTTCTAGTGCTAAGCTCTTTAGACTTGTGAATGTGTGTATCGTGTGTGAATATGTAGGGATAATAATGGTTGTGGAGAGAGAGAGAGAGAGAGAGAGAGAGAGAGAGAGAGAGAGAGAGAGAGAGAGAGAGAGAGAGAGAGAGAGAGAGAGAGAGAGAGAGAGAGAGAGAGAGAGAGAGAGCGCGCGAGAGAGAGAGAGAGAGAGCGCGAGAGAGAGAGACAGAGAGAGAGACAGAGAGAGAGACAGAGAAGAGTGGTATAGCGGAGGACGTTTTCAATTATTTAAAAAAAATCTAAGCAACTTGTATATGGTACTAAAGAAGAAAAAGTGTTCAAGACGATTAGTAATATCTTGTGTTAAAAAGGTTAAGTGCTATCCTTAATCGTTTTTGCTCTACCCTAGTACATTATTGAGTGATAATAATAATAATATGGGAGATATGTGATACGACCACAAATGGGTACACTTCAACCCCGAACGTGCATCAGTAACGCATCAGGCTGTTCATTCGTGGTATGTGACCAAGAGGAGGGATGGTCTTATCCTATGTAAAAGCCTGGCCAAATCTGAGATGGCGAGGCGAACTGTTTTCACGAGGCGGCGTAGACCTTTAACCTTTTTGACCGCAACTATAACAGTACACCAGTACAACTGTCAGCAAAGTTTTACTTCACCAAACTTCTCCCCTGTAATTGCTGTAAACCCAGTCTGACACACTCGAGCATCAGAAAAAAAAAAATAAATAAATACACACACAGAAAAGAAAATAATCACCTTGCTGACAAGGCTAATTATCTTAGTCCCAAAGTGGAACAGAATAATTCTGAAAGTTAACAAGGCGCATTGGCTCACTCTGCCTCCTGGGGTGACTACCACCCCCACCCCCCAACCCTTCCCCCATCCCCACCCCCACACCCTCTTCCAAACTGTCGCCTTTAATCCCCTCCCCTTCTCTGTTCCTTTTTTTTTTTTTTTTTTTTTTTTTTTTATAATACATTTTCAGCGGGACAATACATAACAAGTTAATTAATCCAACGCTCGATAGACAAAGGCGAGAATTTACAAATTACCAATTACAGTACCAGTTTTCAGCACAGCATCATACAGCGCATATATAAATAACTTTACATTAACAGCACAATACTACTAGTTATCTATATTCTTATACACAGTTCAATTTTACTAGAAATTTCGAACTCGAGCTTGGTTCTGAAATAAGATCTTCATGTTAGTTTTTGGATTTCCGTACTTAAACTGGCTTATGCACATTTTCGATATCAATATAAGGTGATTAATTATGAAGGTTTTCTCTCTGGGGATATCACGTGTGAAATACCCAAAAAGAGCCTCTTCGCAGCTTAACTTTATATTTTTGCCTGTACATTTAAATATGTACCCTTTAATCCCCTCCCCTTCTCTGTTCCTTGTTACACAACAAATCCCATTGATTTCAACGAGAACGCCGGCTCGTGTGTCATCCCTGCCCCCTATACCAGCACACCGCCTTTGTAATATCATTTAATACATTATGAGAGAAACAGACAGGCAGACAGACACTCAGGCAGACAAGACAAGACAAGACAAGACAAGACAAGACAAGACAAGACAAGACAAGACAAGACAAGACAAGACAAGACAAGACAAGACAAGACAAGACAAGACAAGACAAGACAAGACAAGACAAGACAAGACAAGACAAGACAAGACAAGACAAGACAAGACAAGACAAGACAAGACAAGACAAGACAAGACAAGACAAGACAAGACAGAGTCTCAAAGACTGACTACTTTCAATCCAATCATACTGCCGTTTTGCAGTAAAAAAAAAGTAGATTTATGCAAGGAAAAAATAAAAAGGAAAGGAAAGGAAACACATCTTAATACCATGTTGCGCAGGATCAAAAAATCTGAAAAAAGTGTAGTAATTCTGTCGCATCTCTATTCCTGTAAAGATCGACTGTGCAAGCAAATAAGAATTTTTTTTAATAAAAGGCTCCAAGTATGGTTCCACCCAGTTACATTTCTACCTATTAAACTTATTTCAGGTCATGATCATCAACTAATAATCTCCGTCACTGAAATTATTCGTGAAGTATCTACGATCTGTCGGGCGTTTTCCGGTTTCAAACTTGCTGACCCTACATCAAATAAGCCACACCTATCAAGTTGGACCAGAAACGTACTACAGCATAGTTATCGAGGCAATTAAATAAATGGGTTGATAATTACAAGACAAACACAAGCCACAACGGAATGGGTTTCCCTCCAGGGGAATTTTCCAACGCTATCGAACGTTCTGTGGGCTTCATTTATCTATCCGCAAATTGTAAATTGCTGATGCCAGATCTCAAACCACATAACAATCTTTTTGCTTTCGTAGCATTTTTGTGTTTTCAGTTATTCTGATTGTTTCGATTTACCCAGGTCAATAGTGTGTGTGTGTGTGAGTGAGTGAGAGTGAGAGTGAGAGTGAGAGTGTGTGTGTGTGTGTGTGTGTGTGTGTGTGTGTGTGTGTGTGTGTGTGTGTGTGTGTGTGTGTGTGTGTGTGTGTGTGTGTGTGTGTGTGTGTGTGTGTGTGTGTGTAGTTGTGCAGAGCATAATTATATATAGTAATCATGCAATGTTCCAACGAACGTGCGGTGGAACTGTCTTCTTCCACACTTAAATGCTAAGATTGTGTTTGATGTTCAGTTGTTCAGTTGTTGTTGTTGCTGTCGTTGTTGTTGTTGTTTTTTTTCCCCTGAACTGCAGCTAATTCATCCGTTGTTTCTCTGTATATATGTGTTATTTAAAGGTGAAAAAACTGTTCTGGCTTACGATGGAGATTAACTTCCCCTTCTGAGTCACGTTCAATAAAAGGTAAACACACTGTATGTCTTGTATATTCGATAATCCGGCCATACACTATTAGTACAACAAAACAAAACTATACACACACAAACAGACAAACAAACTGTCACAAGTGTTAAAGACACAAACAAACAAACAAACAAACAATAAAAAAAATACAAACAAACATGTTATTAGAATCACAAACAAAACAATACAACGTGCATTTTATTAAAAACTCATCTCTTTATTCACTTTGATACAATAACAGGGTTTTATTGCAGTATCCGGTTCATGTATCTAAAACATATATATTTTGGGTGAATATCGACGATCATTAATGATGTATACGAAAAATATAGCATGCAGTCTCATTGTACCAGCTAAGATCAGACTGCTTTTAAAATGCAAACGCTTGATGGCATAGATCTATGTACACATTAGAACACGATCAGCTAAGGTTACCAACTCAGTAAATGCAACCACCAACACGTAACCAAACGAAGTGCATTAAAATAAAAACAGTGGCATAGCAACCGCATGCATAAACAAACAGTGACACCGAAATCGCAACAAGTGCAAATAATAAAACAACTTCTAGCACAATCTTGTCTCAGGAAGTAAAATCTGATGCTTAAAAAACCCTCCAGTCTCCCCTCAGTGCGAATGATCATGAAACCACTACAGATCTGTTGATCTCCACAACAATTATGGTATCTAGCGATCTCCACAACAATTATGGTATGGGATAATAATAGTTATCCTACATACGTGAGAGAGACACTCGTGAGATAATAATCGTTCAAATCACACGTGTGTATATCATGTAAATGAGGTCATGTCAAGCAAGTCTGGCAGGGACCTGTTTTTCCACTGCTTATGATGCCAAAGTCACCGAGACAAACATTATACAACGTAATAGATTGCACACGAGGCTTTAGAAGAGATCGAGGTTCCAAAACAAGCGTCTTCAAATTAGCTGCCTCGACTGCAGGACATTTTCAGTAAAATACACGAAAGTACAGTTTGTAGGATAAACAAAATACTACATGGCTTGCTGTTTCGTACCAGATTTACACTCGACACAGCAAGCCATGTAGTATTCTCTATTATAATGATATTAGCATCCTTGCACTTGGACATGATTTAACGTACAACAAAAACATCGACACCGAGTTTCTTTGCTACCTAGGCCGTGTTGGGATGTTTTGGTGAAATCATTGTGTACCTGACACCTATGTCAATTTGCGAACTGAATTCAGCAAAGAAAATCCCACTGTGCACAGAATGCAGTTTGCTTGTTTGTTTGTTTGTTTGTTTAACGCCCAGCCGACCACGAAGGGCCATATCAGGGCGGTGCTGCTTTGACATTTATATAACGTGCGCCACACACAAGACAGAAGTCGCAGCACAGGCTTCATGTCTCACCCAGTCACATTATTCTGACACCGGACCAACCAGTCCTAGCACTAACCCCATAATGCCAGACGCCAGGCGGAGCAGCCACTAGATTGCCAATTTTAAAGTCTTAGGTATAGGTGGGTTCGAACCCACGACCTCCCGATCACGGGGCGGACGCCTTACCACTAGGCCAACCGTGCCGGTTCCACAGAATCCAGTCAGGTTGTTGATTGTTTGTATATGTCCCAGTAGAAGCGTAAAAGCGCGGACAGCTATGGTATGGTTTACATGATCGTTTACAGGGGGGGGGGGAGGCATCCTTAAACGACTGTAGGACTGTACATTACAGTGTCATCAATTTGATAACACGATGTCACCTTGGACGATTCTACCCAATATTGACGGACTGTGTGATGATATCTTCTGCTATGGTCTGTTGAGACAGTGATATCAAAATCGAGACCGGAGGTCGAGATTTTGATATCACTGTCGAAACAGACCAATAGCAGAAGATATCATCACACAGTCAGTCAATGTTAGATATATTGCTAATTCTCTGGACATTTTGTATTTACTGTAAGTATTTGTCTTAGTTTTGGCTGTTCCATATCCCTCCCTCTGATTATTATTTCTTTTTGTTCACTCTTTTCTTGTACTTTTCAGTATTTTAAAATGTCTTTCCTTTCAAAAAGTCTTTAGTCACTTGCTCAACTAAATTCTGGGATAATTACATTTTCATATATATTTGTTTGTTTTTAAATTTAGGTGTTTTTGTTTTTGAAGTGGGGAAGCAATAAAGAGGTCGTCGATATCAAAACTGATATCGACGGAAATGTCGTTGATATCACTTTTGCACTGAGCTCAGTTTTGCCCAATTGACCAATGGAAATCCACGTAACATATGAAATAGCAATATCGTCTTATAAAAGCAGACAGTCTGGATCGGTATATATACAGATACCGAGGTAGACTAATTGTGTCTAGTCCGCGGATGAAGAATCGGATATTATTAAATGATCTATTTCATCCACATATTTAGACCCCTCATAGTTACCTGAATGTGTCTTTAATTCATAGTTATGTCACATTTGATTATCTTTACCTTATGTGAGATTCAAGAGAGTTTTAATGATATCATCTACAAAACTCGTACTTATGTATACAACTGTGTCGAGTCTTTGGATGCTTTTTGTTTGTTTGTTTGTTTGCTTAACGCCCAGCCGACCACAAAGGGCCATATCAGGGCGGTGCTGCTTTGACATATATAACGTGCGCCACACACAAGACAGAAGTCGCAGCACAGGCTTCATGTCTCACCCAGTCACATTATTCCGACACCGGACCAACCAGTCCTAGCACTAACCCCATAATGCCAGACGCCAGGCGGAGCAGCCACTAGATTGCCAATTTTAAAGTCTTAGGTATGACCCGGCCGGGGTTCGAACCCACGACCTCCCGATCACGGGGCGGACGCTTTTCCACTTTTACTTTTTACTTTACTTTATTTGGTGTTTAACGTCGTTTTCAACCGTTCAATGTTATATCGCGACGGGGAAAGGGGGGGGGGGGGATGGGATAGAGCCACTTGTTAATTGTTTCTTGTTCACAAAAGCACTAATCAAAAAATTGCTGAACCGATTTTGGTTTTTCTCTGGATCCATTCCCAGTAACTCTTCCTTATCTTCTCCAGTGTTTTCAGCGTTTATCTCCCTTCCTTCGTGTGGCGTCAATCCATATTCCCGTTTCTATTTTTAGAAGGTCACTGTCGACAACGCTCAATCCATATTCCCGTTATACTATTTACACCCCCGGTATAGGGGTGTGTATAGGTTTTTACACCCCCGGTATAGGGGTGTGTATAGGTTTCGCTCGATGTGTTTGTTTGTTTGTTTGTTTGCGTTCGCATATAGATCTCAAGAATGAACGGACCGATCGTCACCAAACTTGGTGAACAGGTTCTATACATTCCTGAGACGGTCCTTACAAAAATTGGGACCAGTCAAACACACGGTTAGGGAGTTATTGGTGGATTAAGATTCTACAAGGACTTATAGAGGCACATATTAATGGTCAAAGGGAAATAACCTTCTCAGTTGGTGGCAGTGAGAATGGTTATTTCCCTTTGACCAACGGGGGTGTTTTTCCTATCTCGGAGGAATTTCTTGTTTTAGAAGGTCACTGTCCCGGCAAAGCCGGGTATTACTCTTCTCCAGTGTTTTGCGCGTTTATCTCCCTTCCTTCGTGCGGTGCGTTCGCCGGCGTACACCCGGCAAAGCCGGGTCCCCGGCGCAGCCGGGTATTCAGCTCGACTTCTTCCCGGCGAAGCCGTACCCGGCAAAGCGGTTATTCATCTAGTATACATATATGCTGTCGCTCCCTATTAACTCTACATCCATTATTTAATCTGCATAGGAGAAAACAGTCGGGGACAGCAATTCTTCTAATATGACTTAGTGCTCTTTATCCAAGACTAGTTATATGACCTCAAAGGATGACTCCAATGGTTATGCAGTGACGTATGCACATTGACAACAGTTGAAAAAAGATAGTTGCAAGCTAAAAAAAAAAAAAAAGGTATGAATCTGACATGGTCATCACTGAAAATGTGCCTAACGCGCATGCTTGCTTTATATCAGGCTTGCGAGGTCAGCAAATTCGAGTGTAATGCTTCACATGACCTTAGAGTAAGCCACCCTGAGATTTATGCATCAGGCCAAAGGGAATATAGACAGCTGTATTCAAAGTAACTTGGTGTTTAACGTCGTTTTCAACCACGGAGGTTATATCGCGACGGGGAAAGGGGGGGGGGGGGGAGATGGGATAGAGCCACTTGTTAATTGTTTCTTGTTCACACAAGCACTAATAAAAAAATTGCTCCAGGGGCTTGCAACGCCCCTCTAAAATAACATTATCAGATCAGATAAGAGGTTCTAGCCTCTTGCTCCGTATCTTTTTGCCCCCGAACTCTGACAATTGCAGGGTTGGCAGCAGAAAGGAGCAGAAAATACAAAATAAGAAGAAGAAAAAAAGTCGAAAACATAACTTATTTTCTTGGCCTGATTTGTTGACGCCCCAGTATCCATGTCAGATTCACGTCTTGATTTTAAGCTCCGTAAAAGGCAGACTGAGACAAGAATGCGACAGCAAACACGTGTACAACACCACACAACTCAATCCACTTCACTTGCACGTGCAGCACGTTGGGAGAAATAAAGGTGACAACACCCAAGCAAGCCGGCATGAAGACAACGTCATGATGATCACACAACTGATTCTGATGGTGACTCTCTTTCTCTCTCTCGCTCAGGAATGCGGACACAGAAGAAAAAAACGAAAAAAATTGCATAATTTTGTTCTTTGCACCGATGACAGTCTCGTCTACAGCTAAGTGCTATCTAGACGAACGCTGGCCCTAATAACAAAAAACGTACAACCAAAAAGACACGAAAATGTATCTTTTGCACATGAAATTCGTTGATGTCCGAATTGTGTTTATGAATCTACACTGATTCCGTCAAGCAATGTTTGGAAGGCAGAAGCGGACTACAAAAAAAAGCCACACTATAAAATAAAATAATCAGCTAAAACGCCAATGAAAGCCGACACAAAATCTTTAGGCACATTGATATCACGACGCTATTCTGAAAGCTTTGGCGGCGACGTGTGCCCAGAGGGGTCATAGGGAATGAATGATTTGTACATGAGGTAAAACGACCCGGGCGGATCTATTGTCTTCATCACAACTTGTGTTCACCAAACACTTCACAAAATGTCATGTAGTTGATTGTCTTTGACCAAAAATGGCGTGAAAAGATATTTACTTTGCCAAATTAAGTCATTTACGAAAACCAAATGGTATCAGAAAATATGACCATTGTCAAAAATTATGTGCATATCTTTATCTGCCTTTTTCCTTCATTTTTCATTTTCTTGTTACACAGTTTTACATACTTGTGTGCTGTCAGTGACACAACTAGAAATTACACCAATAGGTGTCAGCGTCTGTTTTGCGCTATTGAGAGAACTGGCGGAAGAAAGAATCGAAGGAGAGGCTTTATGTCATAGCAACGTCTCCGACTCCGCGCGCGAGCCTAAGTCAGTACTAGTGCTTTGCTTGCTTCTCAACGAATCAAAATCATCGTCATCATCGTCAAAATCAGTTTGTGCCGCACCATGACGCTTGACAACATAGGGGCTGGAGTACCTTTCCGACTTGGAGGCTATGGACGTGTTCTCGTCGTCGTCCACGTACACCCCCGTGGACTCCGGTACCCTCCCCGCCGCTGTCATCTCCGCCAGCTCCTTGGCGCTGCAGTTGGGGGTATCCACTGGAATGGTGTTGTGGAAGCGGGAGAAGTCGATCTGGTACTGTCCGTTCTCCTTCTGGAAGGTGACGAGGCGCTCGAAGCGGTGCCCCCACAGCACCTCCCCGGGCAGGTAGGAGCTGCGCGCCTGCGTGGTCATGCCCGTGCTCTCCACGATGCCCTCCAGCACCACGATCAGCTCGAACTGCTCGCGGTGCAGGTCCTCGGGGGACAGGTCCCAGAAGGGGCTGTCGGCGTCGATCTTGTGCACGATGATGACGGGCCAGACCAGGAAGAGGCGGTCCCGGCCCTCGTCGAAGCCCAGGTCGACGTCGAACTGGTAGAGCGGCAGCACGTCGCCCTCCTTGGTGATCTTCTTCTTGATCAGCACGGCGCGGATGTGCGCCTCCACGATCTGCGACTTGCGCATGTCGCCCACCCGCAGCAGGAGGCACAGGTCCCCGTCCTGCTTGCAGATGCAGGCGCTCTTGCTGAACATGAGGGTCTCGGCCCGCTTCTTGGGCCGCGACAGTTTGGCGAACACGATGCCCGTCATGAGGGCCTGGCAGATGACGCCGAAGCACGACTGGAACATCATCAGCACGATGGCCTCGGGGCACTCCTCCGTGGTGTGGCGCGACCCGTAGCCGATGGTATGCTGCGTCTCTATAGAAAACAACAAGGCGGAGGTGAAGGAGTGGATCTCTATCACGCACGGCTTCCAGTTGTCCTCGCCTATGTGGTCCAAGTCGCCGTGCGAGAAGCAGACGAGCCACCAGATGAGCGCGAAGATGAGCCAGCTGACGATGAAGGCCATGGCGAAGAGCATGAGGTTATAGCGCCACTTAATGTCCACCAGGGTCGTGAAGATGTCCGCCAGGTAGCGCCGCCGCCGCTTGCGGATGTTAGTCTGTGTGATATTCACCTCGCCGTTCTTGTACACCAACCGCCGCCGCATGCGCTTGGAGTAGTGTCTGTCCGCGCGGCGGTTGAAGGCTTGCGTCACGTGACGCACGGAGGCGCGCGCGGCGTACTCCGTGAAAGAGTCCTGAGAAGGCCGCCTGACGGCCACCACGTCCGACGGGTTGTTGCACTGGGTCTTGCCGTTCTCCAGCAGGTCGGGCTCCGCCATGGGCAGGGCGCCCGCAGGCCCGTTGATGGGCCCGTAGCTCGTCTCCATCAGCACAGTCTGCATCAGGACGTCCGGCTCCGGAACCGGCACCTTCGACCTTACTTCACGACGCTTCACCGACACCCGCTTCAGTGACGAGGGCCTACCCTTGGTGGAAGAGACCCTAGCGTCGGCCCCAGGAGGACTGCCTGGGGCGAGGACAGTGTCCGGAGCAGCAGCTGCTGTCAGCACCACCTCGGATGACGTTGAGGCTTCGTCCTTGACCCTGGTGGAGAAAGATGTGTCTGACAAGGGCGGGGTGTCGGTGTCGCCTGAAGTCTCCGGAATGTCGGACGACGACGACGTGCACACCGGAACGGCTGCAGGGGACAGGAAGGCGGAGGAGGAGGTGGAGGAATCGGCGGCAGCGGTGGTGTTGGTGGGGGTACGGAGTCTGGAGGTTGAAGGGCCGGGGGAAGCGGAATCCACACGAGGAGGAGGGAGGGGCGGAGAGGGAGATGAGGGGGAGGAGGAAGGCAGGGTGTCCTTGCAGGAAGCCCCGCGGGTGGAGAGCTCCAGAGCTGCGGTGGACGGGGTGAGGGGCGGGATAACCTCCACCTCGCGCCAACCGCCACCGCCCTCCGTGACTGTCAGTCTGACACTCCCGCCGCCGCTGCCTCTAGAAGGGACCGGGGGCTGGTAGGGGTGAAACAGGGGTCGGGGATAAGCGTTACTTTATTTTCACGCAGACCAGGGAGAGAGAGTTAAGCGTGAATCTACACCACACCAATAAGGGGATGGGGCATGGGGGGGGGGGGGGAAGAGGGGTGAGCGTGACTTTGGTGTCACGTAAACCAGACAGTTGAGCGTGACGTGACGTCACACAGCAGTATGTCGCCGAGAACTGTTGGCTGTTGTTCGGAAGAGCTGCACGTGTGGTTGGTATTACTGCTAGGTCAAAGGTCAAGGTCACAATTTGCAGAACCACTGCATCCTGAAGCTTTTTATGCAGCACCTGAAATGATAGTAAAAACAGTGAGTTGTTGCCAGGCAAAAATGAGGAGCAAACTGAGAACAAAAAGTTGTTGCCAGGCAACATAGAGGAGGAACTGTAAAGGGGCACTGACACTGACAACAAAAGAGAGACAGACAGACAGTGGAGACAATGTACAGCCACACGTTTAACTTAAAGTGTTCTACTTTTGAACACACTTTTTTTAACCAGTTTTTGAAAACATTATGATAATTATAGTACATAATTCTTCTCGCAAACGTTGCACACAGGTGTCTCCCAGTGTTCAAAACTGATCTACAAAAAGTGTGTTCAACAGTGGAACACTTCAGTTGAAAGCGCAGCTGCACTAATCAAGATACCAAATCACGTGGACATTAAAGAGTCGGAAATGCGATCATAGGAACGAGTCAGACATACGGTTGGAGGGAGAGGGGTAAAAATGAAACATCGTAAAGTAAAAAACAAACAAAACACAAGAATTAATAATAGTAGCAGCAACTACATCAGCCAAAGGCGCAGTCTTCGCTGCATCAAACTTAAATTCACAATACTTTTCATCTCCAACCAATATAAAACATTACGTGTGACAGTACAAACAAAAACAAACATAGCAGTTGGCCCCATTATCTCTCCACTACATACACACTCTCATCGTATAGACAGAGACGTAGAACACTTTATTATCTCAACGAGAAGAAACTCAGGTGTGGTGTATATGTTACAGTAAATTCATCAAACCAGTCAATTTGTAAATTCACTCCGTAAATTTACCAATTTACTGAAAAATTCAGGAAATTTACAAATTTACTGAGTTTGACACCCAGGAAATTTACAAATTTACTAAAAATTTCAGTAAATTTACAAATTTACTGGTTTTATGAATTTACTGTAACATATACAGCATTACAATATACAACATAGAACATAAATAAAAATATCGAGGCGTTGTATTCTTGAAAGCAATTCACGCATTCCCGAGTTCATGAATCGATCATACGATCGAACTTCCGCGCAGTACACGCTCTATTAACTCTCTCGGCAACGCTTCCGCACTGTGTGTATTCAGCACTCCAGTCACAGTGCACAAAACAAAAGATCAAAGACCGCTGTGGACCCACATATTACAACACGAGAGGCGGAGATCGGATCTACCCGGCGACTAAACATCCCGGGTATCAGGTTAATCTGCTAAGCTAATGAGGTTTGGCTGAGTTATTCATACTTAATACGGTATTACGCCTGCAAACAAAGCTCAGCCATTCTTGCCCACGCGGCTTTCGGCTAACGGGAAGGAGCTGCTACGGTACGTGGCACCCCCCCACCCCCCCCCCCCCCCCCTTTTAAAGACCCCCCATTTTAAAACCTCCTCCTTTTTAAGACCCTTCTTCTTCTTCTGCGTTCGTGGGCTGAAACTCCCACGTACACTCGTGTTTTTTGCACGAGTGGAATTTTACGTGTATGACCGTTTTTTTACCCCGCCATTTAGGCAGCCATACGCCGTTTTCGGAGGTAGCATGCTGGGTATTTTCGTGTTTCTATAACCCACCGAACTCTGACATGGATTACAGGATCTTTTTCGTGCGCACTTGGTCTTGTGCTTGCGTGTACACACGGGGGTGTTCGGACACCGAGGAGAGTCTGCACACAAAGTTGACTCTGATAAATAAATCTCTCGCCGAACGTGGGGACGAACTCACGCTGACAGCGGCCAACTGGATACAAATCCAGCGCGCTACCGACTGAGCTACATCCCCGCCCCTTTAAGACCCTTCTGTTCCAGACATTCTGTTCATAGCACCTGCTAGTTTACCTCATTTGTAAGAACCCCTCCCTTTTAAGACCTGTCTATTTCAGATTTTCAGAGGTCTCCAAAGGAGGGTTCCACTGTATTAACACTGTACACAGCTGACCCCCAGTCGATCAGGAGGGTTCCACTGTATTAACACTGTACACAGCTGACCCCCAGTCGATCAGGAGGGTTCCACTGTATTAACACTGTACACAGCTGACCCCCAGTCGATCAGGAGGGTTCCACTGTATTAACACTGTACACAGCTGACCTCCAGACGATCAGGAGGGTTCCACTGTATTAACACTGTACACAGCTGACCTCCAGACGATCAGGAGGGTTCCACTGTATTAACACTGTACACAGCTGACCCCCAGTCGATCAGGAGGGTTCCACTGTATTAACACTGTACACAGCTGACCTCCAGTCGATGAAAACTCGGATCGCTTTCCAACTGCATGCCGCTGTGTGCTACAGTCAAAACTGCTGCGGATACCAGCTGGCAATATACATACACGTATAAAGACCTCGTGTCTTAGACTAGGCCAAAAAAAAAATAGTCTGTTTACGGTAACCCGACCGACCCTATTTTTTTCGTGCGACCCTAGACTTTTTTGGCATTTGGGGGGGGGGGGGGGGGAAAGAAAAAAAAATCTTTTGAAAATAACGTAAAAATATGGTTTTTTGGAGAAAAAAATAAAATAAAATAAAAAATCCCGACCTACCGACCCTATTTTTTTGGCCTATGTTACCGTAAACAGACCTATTTTTTTTTTTTTTTGTGGCCCTACCACCCCAAAGCGTCGTCGAAGGGTTTTGTTGCACGTGCAACCCTACTGAAATCAAACTGCAGCATTTGCGACCTACAACCCGTTGTTTGCAGTCAGAGAGACTACAGCAAAGTTTAGTCTAGAGATCACCTGCATATAACGACCACCTGTTTACAATAACAACCTCAAAGTATCACCAAAGAGACTAGCAAAGTTTAGACCAGAGATCACCTGCATATAACGACCACATGTTTACAACAACCACCTCAATGTATCGACAACGGTTCTCACAACATCCAAAACTCGTCCTCACTGCATTAGGCAAGGTTGTTTCTTGTGTTGTTCTCTTGGCCTTCATTTGTCAAAACATGGACATTGGAACAGTGAAACCTTCAAGGCTACACATCATTGTCACAGAGACATCTACATGTATACAAATCCAATACACAGCAAGCACACACACACACACACACAAAAACGAACCCGGTAGCAAGAAGCAAACAGGGAAAAAACAGGAAGTGACTAGTAGTGATTCGTACCAAAAGCTCGAAGAAAACGGTGTCAGCGTTAAATGACCTGGAGCTTATAAAATCAAATCACAGAATCTTCGAATCAGTCAGAACCATTCTGATAATCATCGGTCCACGTTATCGCTCTGTCTCTCTGACAGGATGAATAATTACTACGCGCATTAAAGGGAAAGGTATCAAAACAAGAATACAGAGTTATCTCCCATATGTTTTTCGCTGATGTTTCTGATAACAGACGAAAGACGAACGTGATTGTAGAATGGCCGACTTCGACAGTGATCTCCGTTCTGTTCTTCACAGTTATGATAAAGACATCGTTCTAAGGTCAAAACAAGTCGAAATTTTGAGACTGCTGTGGGAAGGAGACCGTGATATTGTTGCATCACTCCCAACTGGTTACGAAAAAAGTCGTCTGCTCCGTAGCCATTTTTTTATGATCACGTGACAAAGTTGATTATCACGTGACACTTTTGCCATATTTAGAGTTGTTTGTACAGTAAATACATCCGCGAAAGATAGCTCGCTTGAAAGTGTCTTACATAACAATTCCTTTCTAAATTTAAAAATTACACAACACCATGAAAAATCATTATCGACGATCGCGAATCTGATTATATCAATAACACATTACGAAAAGCTCTAAAATGTGTTTAAAATAAATCGATTTTCTCTCCAGAAAAGGACAACAAAGGCATCCTGTCAGGGATAAATGAGACCCGAAGGGAAGCAACTCATTTTGACCTGAGTTCAGGATGCAGTCAGAACTTGTAAAGGGGTTGGTACGTGTTCACGCTACGAAGCTAAGTACCACATGTGTCAAGGCGAGTTGCAGTAATTAAATCAACAGCAGCAGAGAAAGCAGTGACCCTATAACGCATGTCTAGGAGCGTCTAGGGAATTGCACAGGTGTTGGAGATTAGCCGGGTGGCGGGTGAGCAAATTACTCAACGGCCCACTCATTTCACTTGTCATCATCATTATTAAAGGTAATATCCGACCGGCGCCGGGTGCATGTTATGAGGAAATGTGTGAAGAAAACAGAAACAAAGTGTGTGGTTGTTTTTTGTTTTTTGTTTGGGGGAGGGGGTGTTTATTTTTGGGTGTTGTTGTCGGGGTGGGTTTTTTTTTTTTTTTTTTTTTTTTTTTTTGGGGGGGGGGGGGGGGTTCTATGGGTTCTAGATTGGTTGGTTGGTTAGTTGGCTGGTAGGGTCGGGTATAAAAGCAGAGCGGCACGTGGCACTTCAGTCTAATGTCCAACCCTTTTCAGGAAACGAGCTCTCACTTGAAATATTATTTTCAAAAATACTCTGTCTATACCAATCTCAAAAGCACCATTTTGTCAGACAAACATTTCAAGGTGTACACCATACATGCACCCCAAAAAGTGTGTCTAATAAGCCTTGGATAACGTACTTTCAGAAAAAAAAATTCACTCACCAAATTTGAATTCAAAATCAAACGGCTGTCAGTCGTGGTGGACTGGGCGGAGCTAAAGACACGAGAAAGATAATGTCCACGCACCGCTCATTCCTTTTCGGCAACACACACCCGCAACACAACGTTTACCAGATGTTGCCTGACCCCAAAGTTCCGGTCACTCCGCGCTATTGCAGCCGCCATGGATGCTACATGACACCACTGGCTAATCTGCCTGAGCACTTTCAATGATCGT
This sequence comes from Littorina saxatilis, assembly GCF_037325665.1. Taxonomy (NCBI): domain Eukaryota; kingdom Metazoa; phylum Mollusca; class Gastropoda; order Littorinimorpha; family Littorinidae; genus Littorina; species Littorina saxatilis. The sequence continues at coordinate 14,293,067 of NC_090246.1, forward strand.
TCTGTAATTAATAAATTATTTCAAAGATAGTCTGCACTTTTCGAATGTTAGTTTTTTTTACATTTAGTCAAGTTTTGACTAAATGTTTTATTTAACGTAGAGGGGGAATCAAGACGAGGGTCGTGGTGTATGTGTGTGTGTGTGTGTGTGTGTGTGTGTGTCTGTTTGTGCGTGTGTGTGTGTGTGTGTGTGTGTGTGTGTGTGTGTGTGTGTGTGTGTGTGTGTGTCTGTCTGTCTGTCTGTCTGTCTGTCTGTCTGTCTGTCTGTCTGTCTGTCTGTCTGTCTGTCTGTCTGTCTGTGCGTGTGTGTGTGTGTAGAGCGATTCAGAGTAAACTACTGGACCGATCTTTATGAAATTTTACATGAGAGTTCCTGGGAATGATATCCCCGGATATTTTTTTTATTTTTTTCGATAAATGTCTTTGATGACGTCATATCCGGCTTTTTGTAAATATTGAGGCGGCACTGTCACACCCTCATTTTTCAATCAAATTGATTGACATTTTGGCCAAGCAATCTTCGACAAAGGCCGGACTTCGGTATTGCATTTCAGCTTGGTGGCTTAAAAATTAATTAATGACTTTGGTCATTACAAATCTCAAAATTGTAAAATAAAACAAAAATTATAAAACGATCCAAATTTACGTTCATCTTATTCTTCATCATTTCCTGATTCCAAAAACATATGAATATGTTATATTTGGATTAAAAACAAGCTCTGAAAATTAAAAATATAAAAATTATGATCAAAATTAAATTTTCGAAATCAATTTAGAAACACTTTTGTCTTATTCCTTGTTGTTTCCTGATTCCAAAAACATATAGATATGATATGTTTGGATTAAAAACACGCTCAGAAAGTTAAAACGAAGAGAGGTACAGTAAAGCGTGCTATGAAGCACAGCGCAACCGCTACCGCGCCAAACAGGCTCGTCACTTTCACTGCCTTTTGCACTAGCGGCGGACTACGTTCAGTTTCATTCTGTGAGTTCCACAGCTTGACTAAAATAATGTAGTAATTTCGCCTTACGCGACTTGTTACATTTAGTCAAGTTTTGACTAAATGTTTTAACATAGAGGGGGAATCGAGACGAGGGTCGTGGTGTATGTGTGTGTGTGTGTGTCTGTGTGTGTCTGTGTGTGTCTGTGTGTGTCTGTGCGTGTGTGTGTGTGTGTGTGTGTGTGTGTGTGTGTCTGTGTGTGTCTGTCTGTGTGTGTCTGTCTAAGTGTGTGTGTGTGTGTGTGTGTAGAGCGATTCAGAGTTAACTACTGGACCGATCTTTGTGAAATTTGACATGAGAGTTCCTGGGTATGATATCCCCAGACATTTTTTTCATTTTTTCGATAAATGTCTTTGATGACGTCATATCCACTTTTTGTAAAAGTTGAGGCGGCACTGTCACATCCTCATTTTTCAATCAAATTGATTGAAATTTTGGCCAAGCAATCTTCGACGAATGCCGGATTTTGGTATTGCATTTTAGCTTGGAGGCTTAAAAATTAATTATTGACTTTGGTCATTAAAAATCTGAAAATTGTAATTAAAATTATTTTTTTTATAAAACGATCCAAAATTACGTTTATCTTATTCTTTATCATTTTCTGATTCCACAAACATGTACATATGTTATATTCAGATTAAAAACAAGCTCTAAAAATATTTTTAAAAATTATGATTAAAATAAAATTTCCGAAATCGATTTAAAAACAATTTCATCGTATTCCTTGTCGGTTCTTGATTCCAAAAACATATACAGTAGATATGATATGTTTGGATTTTTGTTTGTTTGTTTGCTTAACGCCCAGCCGACCACGAAGGGCCATATCAGGGCGGTGCTGCTTTGACATATAACGTGCGCCACACACAAGACAGAAGTCGCAGCACAGGCTTCATGTCTCACCCAGTCACATTATTCTGACACCGGACCAACCAGTCCTAGCACTAACCCCATAATGCCAGACGCTAGGTGGAGCAGCCACTAAATTGCCAATTTTAAAGTCTTGGGTATGAACCGGCCGGGGTTCGAACCCACGACCTCCCGATCATGGGGCGGACGCCTTACCACTAGGCCAACCGTGCCGGTATGTTTGGATTACAAACACGTTCAGAAAGTTAAAACGAAGAGAGGTACAGAAAAGCGTGCTATGCAGCACAGCGCAACCACCCCCGCGCTAAACAGGCTCGTTAATTTCACTGCCATTTGCACGTGCGGCGGATTACGGTCATTGTGAAAAAATGCAGTGCGTTCAGTTTCATTCTGTGAGTTCCACAGCTTGACAAAATGTAGTTATTTCTCCTTACGCGACTTTTTCTTTTCTTAAGTGAAACATATCCATCCGAAAAAAAACGTTTTCTTCTTGGGCTGAAAAAGTAAGCTGAAGCAAAGAATGTATGTCTCCAACTGAAGTTATTTAGTGGATGAATACGATCGTGAGTTAGGTACCAATGTCTTGAATTTATGGCAGACTTTTTCAGAGAAAATAATATTGTACGCGTTGCTTGATGTTTCCGGTAGAACACCGCGTATCACAGTCACGCACGTTGGAACCAGGCACTCATGAATCATGAAAGACATTTTCTTCACTTTTTCACACACTAAAACACCACTCTTCAGGCGACTATGCAGCAAATGTCGTTATCCCTGTCTGTCACAGATATCATATTGGTCACTGAAAATAGGCTCCGCCCAGACTCATGGGTATTTCGGCCTGTTGGAGCTCGGCTTGGAGGCTTAAAAATTAATTAATGACTTTGGTCATTAAAAATCTGAAAATTGTAATTAAATTATTTTTTATAAAACGATCCAAAATTACGTTTATCGTATTCTTCATCATTTTCTGATTCCAAAAACATATAAATATGTTATATTCGTATTAAAAACAAGCTCTGAAAATTAAAAATATAAAAATTATGATTAAAATTAAATTTCCGAAATCGATTTAAAAGCAATTTCATCTTATTCCTTGTCCGTTCCTGATTCCAAAAACATATAGATATGATATGTTTGGATTATAAACACGTTCAGAGAGTTAAAAAGAATAGAGATTTAGAAAAGCGTGCTATCCTCCTCAGCGCAACCGCTACCGCGCTTTTTCTGGATTGTTAATTTCACTGCCTTTGCCACGAGCGGTGGACAGACGATGCTACGAGTGTACGGTCTTGCGGAAAAAATGCAATGCGTTCAGTTTCATTCTGTGAGTTCGACTGAGCTTGACTAAATGTTGTATTTTCGCCTTACGCGACTTGTTTCTTGTTGTTTTACTAATTGTTACTTTATTTGCTTTGTTTAAAATAAACAATCCTATTAAATCACTTATATTGGCATTCTGCAACATCATCATAACCCTTCTCTCCTTTCTGGACTCCCAAAGACCCCTACCCAAACTCCAACCCCCACCAATCGCAACCTCACACGCACACCCATATATCCACCCTCAATCCACAACCTCACACGCACACCCATATATCCACCCTCAATCCACAACCTCACACGCACACCCATATATCCACCCTCAATCCACAGCCTCACACGCACACCCATATATCCACCCTCAATCCACAACCTCACACGCACACCCATATATCCACTCTCAATCCACAACCTCACACGCACACCCATATATCCACCCTCAATCCACAACCTCACACGCACACCCATATATCCACCCTCAATCCACAACCTCACGTGCAATACCAGTAAAAAACAAGAAATTCTTCCGAGGTAGGAAAAACACCCCCGTTGGTCAAAGGGAAATAACCATTCTCACTGCCACCAACTGAGAAGGTTATTTCCCTTTGACCATTAATATGTCCCTCTATAAGTCCTTGTAGAATCTTAATCCACCAATAACTCCCTAACCGTGTGTTTGACTGGTCCCAATTTTTGTAAGGACCGTCTCAGGAATGTATAGAACCTGTTCACCAAGTTTGGTGACGATCGGTCCGTTCATTCTTCAGATCTATATGCGAACACAAACACACACACAAACAAACAAACAAACAAACAAACACATCGAGCGAAACCTATACACACCCCTATACCGGGGGTGTAAAAATGTGATCCCTCATCATTTGGTCGAGCAGCAGTATCCTGTGCTATCTATATATCTCTCTATCTCTCTCACGGCTTGCTTTTTACAGTTATTGCCTATTGGCATTAACCGCAATACCCTCTCATTTTCATACAGGTAGCTATCGATTTGTTGTGCAGAGAAAAAAAATCATGAGGAAAGTGCAGAAGATGTACTTTCCCTCAGTGCAAACACACGCAATGGCCTCACGGCGAAACTCCCCATGAGCATCGATCGCAAACCCATCCCTTCTTTTCACAGGTAGATATCGACCTGTGAAGCCAGGAACTGTGGTTGCACTTGCCAATTTCCAAACAGGCATATTCCAATACAAACGCCTATCCTCTCGATAATTAGTCAATCATCATTAATTTTCCAAGTTTCACAATTGTATCGTGCAGAATTTATGTCGTGTCAGTTTATTTAAATCTTAATCGTTGCCACAAAGTGTTTGGTTTAAACAAAACTTTATTCAATTTTAATCATGACAAGAACAATGCATGGATGATTACACAAAGTGTTTCTGTTAGAAAGTGATAGAAAATTAGGTTGCTACGGGTCCTTGGTTTAAAAAGCTTATATTTAGATACATTGTAACAAAGCCATAGAATGTATAACAAAGGAGCACAAATGAACCAATAAATGTGCTCTCAGGGAAAAAATAACAAATTGGCCGACAATATTGTAAATGGAAAACAATCAAACAACAACAACAACAACACATTAAATTTAGAGCACTGCATACTACTTCGTCCTTGTAAGAAAGAAGCCATGTACATCCCTCGTCATCACATACCCGGTCAGCAAGAAAATAACTTTTCGTTATGACCGACAACATCATGCACCAATTTCATGCCCACTTCCTCCCACTCCCCGTGCCCCAGTGTCCGCACGACAGATAATGGAGTTTCGTGTTCCCGCAGGGAGGTGATATTGGGTCATTTGGCGGGGTACTCAATAATGGCATCGTTTAGAAATCACGCGCCGCGAACTGAGTGCAACAAGAGTGCGAAGATTTCAATCTCAAACCACTCCTTTTACATGCCCGAGCACGCATGCACACACTCTCACACACGCCCGCACGCACGCACACGCAAACACTAATTATACACACACATACACAAACACACACATACACATACACATACACATACACACACACACACACACACACACATATATACCCTTACCACACACACGCACACACAAACGCACGCACGCACACACAATCACACACACACACACACACACACTGGTCATTACCGGCACGATTGGCCTAGTGGTAAGGCGTCCGCCCCGTAATCGGGAGGTCGTGGGTTCGAACCCCGGCCGGGTCATACCTAAGACTTTAAAATTGGCAATCTAGTGGCTGCTCCGCCTGGCGTCTGGCATTATGGGGTTAGTGCTAGGACTGGTTGGTCCGGTGTCATAATAATCTGACTGGGTGAGACATGAAGCCTGTGCTGCGACTTCTGTCTTGTGTGTGGCGCACGTTATATGTCAAAGCAGCACCGCCCTGATATGGCCCTTCGTGGTCGGCTGGGCGTTAAGCAAACAAACAAACAAACACTGGTCATTCCTGCAACTTTTATGGCGGGGTGCTATGATGTGCACAAAATGGCGTCAAGAAATCACGCGTCACGGACTGCACGGGCCCCACGTGAAGAGAGTGGGTTACCTTGGCAAACACACTGGCTGACCTACTTTCTATTCACAACGAGTTATAAACACGTTTTGATTGTGCACAAGATTGGTGCGGGAGGATGGATAAGCATATTAATTATTATCGTCCCTGAGTGTGCACAAAAAGTTGATCCATGCCCGTCCGGGCCAGCCCAGGTTCGAACCCAGTGCTCTGAGCTACGCTCCGCCCCCCCCCCCCCCCCACACACACACATATACACACGGTCACGCATTCAACAGGCACAGGTGTGGCGCAGAAGAGACAGAGGTGTGGTGCCCATTGTCTGACTACTGACCACCCTCTTCATTTTTTCTTTGAACTTTTTTTGTAGTTGGGCGGTTGTAGTTGGTAGGTTGAATTTGTGAGGTATATCAGTGGGGGGAAGGTTGGATGGGAGGAGGGGAAAACTGACAATGCCATAAAAAAAACACCTTCAAAACAAAAACATGCTTAAAACCAACGGAAAACGTCAGCTGATTATTAAACAGTAAAGCAGTTTCAGTCAGCTGCGTGATGGCGTCATGAGTTTTTTCTCTCTTTTTGTCATCTCCCTGAGAGGTCGCTAAAGTCGAGCGTTTAATGCACGCAACGATCGGCAAGAAAGTTGAACACCCTCTCTCAGACCTTCTAATCACTTCGTCATTTTCTTTCGGTTGTGAGAGATGGCTTGTGTATGATAAGGCTTTTACCATGTTCAGACCACAATTTACTGGATTTTGTTTTCACCGCACCTGGTATTAAACGATTCGATTTTCTCTCTGTCCTAAAACGGCCATTGTTTGTAGGCTTTTGTTGGTGTACATTCAAATGTTCTAGCTGAAAATGTTGTCAGTACTAAGTAAACTTCTTCAGAGTACATTCTGATGGAAGAGTAATTGCTGTAGGACTAACGCTGTATCGATTTCCCCTGACAATCTACAGACTCGTAAACTGTCATTGTTAAAGCCATATGTACTCGATGACTATACACGCTAATTGCTTTACCAACAGCTGGAGACAGACTAAATTAAGTTCCCTGCAAAATATTGTGGTCTAGGACCCCTTAAATGTTGAGATATTTGAATTTTCATTTTGATATGGATCGTCCTATTTATAGATTTGGCAACACATGTAACGTTGATGCAAGGGAGAGAACACCGCGGCTTTGTTGACATCCTCACTTTTTCAGAGGCTAGAACAAGCTGTAATGCATGTATTATGGTCCGCGCATGGTGACGTATCGTCATTATATGGTCTTATGGTGCGTTTGACATCGATTGTGGGCAAACTACACTTTGTAAACACGGGAGTGCGTTCGTATGCCTTTAACCTCTGTTACACAAGCTAGCGAGGTATGTATTCACATGCAATGATTTTGCCCTGTACTAGCATCAATCTCCCTTTGTGCTTCGTCGGATTTTCTTGCCAATCTTCAAGGCTTATTACTGCCTGTGTTTACTCGTAAAAGATGAAAATCAAAAGTGCAAAAATACACACAGTAAAACCTCTCAGTTGCGACCTTGAAAATGTTTTTGGTTCAAACAAGTTTTTATTTAACAATTTGAAATAACTATACCGCAAACATTTAATTATATGAAAAGAGCACAACGCGCAATGCTTAGGAGCAGCATAACGTACGACTTGGTGGAGGATCACAAAGTACAAAACTTGAAACAATATCAAAACAATAGCGGGAGGGATACGTAAAACGGACGAAAAATGAACATGTTCTTGATCACTTCAGTGTTCACTATCCACGGTGTCCAGAAAAGAAACTATCACCACAAGCAAGTAACGAGGGCATAGGCAGCACCTTATACCGCCTGGAAGAGAGAAGCCAGACGATATTGTGTCGAGCAAGCCACACAGAATATATATACACATCGATCGTTTTTTATATTTAGTCAAGTTTTGACTAAATATTTTAACATCGAGGGGGAATCGAAACGAGGGTCGTGGTGTATGTGCGTGTGTGTGTGTGTGTGTGTGTGCGTGTGTGTGTGTGTGTGTGTCTGTGTGTGTGTGTAGAGCGATTCAGACTAAACTACTGGACCGATCTTTATGAAATTTGACATGAGAGTTCCTGGGTATGAAATCCCCGAACGTTTTTTTCATTTTTTTGATAAATGTCTTTGATGACGTCATATCCGGCTTTTCGTGAAAGTTGAGGCGGCACTGTCACGCCCTCATTTTTCAACCAAATTGGTTGAAATTTTGGTCAAGTAATCTTCGACGAAGCCCGGGGTTCGGTATTGCATTTCAGCGTGGTGGCTTAAAAATTAATTAATGACTTTGGTCATTAAAAATCTGAAAATTGTAAAAAAAAATTAAAAAAAATAAAACGATCCAAATTTACGTTTATCTTATTCTCCATCATTTGCTGATTCCAAAAACATATAAATATGTTATATTCGGATTAAAAACAAGCTCTGAAAATTAAATATATAAAAATTATTATCAAACATTTTTTTTCGAAATCAATTTAAAAACACTTTCATCTTATTCCTTGTCGGTTCCTGATTCCAAAAATATATAGATATGATATGTTTGGATTAAAAACACGCTCAGAAAGTTAAAACGAATTCCACGGTCACTGCCTTTGCCACGGGCGGTGGAGTGACGATGCTACGAGTATACGGTCTTGCTGCGTTGCGTTGCGTTCAGTTTCATTCTGTGAGTTCGACAGCTACTTGACTAAGTATTGTATTTTCGCCTTACGCGACTTGTTTCTCCCTCCTCTGAAGCGTCATCCGCTGCAGACCAGGGACTTTATTTTATTGTATGGCTTCCCCCCTTTCCGCTCCTGTCTTACACCTACTTATCCGACTCTTTTGATGTTTGTGTTGCTCCTCCCATGAAACCTGTTAGTCTTTTTGACTTCTGATAGTTTGAATGCTTTTCAGCCCAACAGAGTGATGTGCTTGTGAGGCGTTTTAAAGAAAGCTGGAATAAAGAGTTAGGTTTATCGCGAGTGATTTCAGAGGGCCGGGCAAATGTTACATTTATATCGGCTTTGGTGTTTCACGCGAAAATGTAGGCAGACGGACGGAAGGTCGAATGGACAAAGACACAGACGGACAGACACAAAAACTCAGACAGACAGAGATAAAGGTAGGGGCAAAGAGACAGACAGACAGACTCAGACAGTCAGACAGAGACCGAGAGCAGGGAGGGGGGGGGGGGGCTTTCTTCCGTGTCTACAGAGACTTACAAAAAAAATTGTACGACCAATGTCTGTCAATAACTTTTAAAATTACGACTTTGGGTCGTGATGTCTATTGCCTATTACTTTTGTAAGTGTAAACGTTGATGACAAAGAACACCACCACCATTAAGTAAAAGTATTACACCTTCGAGTCACATTACTGTCAGTTTGAACAACACAGTCATTAAAAATGTAAACAACTAACTGTTCATTCTAACGCTAATCGCTTTGGAACAATCCACTCGGCCGAAAGTCATGAATGATTTACACTCATTCAAAAGAAACTTCCGCATTCAGCAAACGTTGTACATTCCGAAATTAACAAGAAATTCCTCCGATAGGAACTACACCCCCGTCAAAGGGAAATAACCTTCTCAGTTGGTGGCAGTGAGAATGGTTATTTCCCTTTGACCAACGGGGGTGTCCGTCTATACCAGGCCTTGTATAATTTTAATCCACCAATAACTCCCTAACCGTGTGTTTGACTGTTTATTAGTCCATAACCCATGGGGGCATTTTGAACAATAAATACAATCAATACAATCATGACATATGCTAATATAATAAATAAAAAAAAAAAATAAAAAATTGAAAATAAAAAAAAAATAAAAAATTATGAAAAACTGTTACAAATTCTATTAGTAAAGTCCAAAATATTCTTTAGCAATTTCTTTTTCTTAGTAGCAAACAACTTTTTAAATTTAAGTGCATTAGGTTTTTTCCAATAGTAAGGTGGTAACAACTCAGCTCTTTCTTCTTTGAAAAAATCACAGACAAATAAATAATGGAATTCATCACCTATGTCATGCGATACACATTTGGTGCAAGTTCTTTCTGACCTCGGGATGTTAAGATAACGTTCTTTCTGTACAGGTAAATTGTTGTTTAATGTTCTAAACTTCATCATTGAAACACATTGCTGATATGGCAGGGTTGTGACGTAGTCTTCACATGCAAAAATATCTTTGAACATTCGATAATTCCAAAACATATTTTTTGTTCCAATTTCTGTAAACCATTTATGGATATACTGGTCATATAGACTTCTTTTTACTTTCTTTTTAAACCATGTGCTTGAGTATTGAATATTTTCTTGAGAAGTCCAAAGGCCAGAGAGACCAATTTCATTTAAGGTTTTTTCAATGAAACATAAGTACTTGGATTCAATAGGAAGGTTTCCGCCAGTTATCTCTCTGAGGTTTTGGGTGAGTGCCCCTTGCGGGGGCAAAAAACATCGAGGTCACAAGCAGGGTCAAGGGGAAGGTCGGCTGGGCGGACAGGAGTATGACGGCTTACTAGTGCCAAAACCTGGTGTTACCCATTATCACGTGATAATTACTAATTAACGCTGTCAGTTACTGTTTTCATCTGTTAGTTACTAATTTTCACGGGAAAATTACTTATTTTTAGTTTCGGCACTAGCAATCCGTCAGGAAGTGAGCCAAAACTAAAAATTAGCAATTAACAGGTGAAAGTTAGTAATTTTTTCGGAAAAATTAGTAATTTTCCGGGCAAAAAAATAGTCATTAACACGTGAAAATGGTAATTACAATTATGAGGTTTTGGCACTAGTAAGCCGTCATACAGGAGACTACAATAGGAAGGTTTCCGCCAGTTATCTCTCTTTGAGGTTTTGGGTGCTAAGAGAGTACCGTACCCCTTGCGGGGGCAAAAAACATCGAGGTCACAAGCAGGGTCAAGGGGAAGGTCGCTGGGCGGACAGGAGACTATTGGAAGTATGCTCTTATTCAGCCAAAAACACTGCACACAAAGCAGGCAGGCAGTAGATATTTGGAGAGAGAAACTGTAAAAGTGGGACGATGCTCTTATTCGCCCAAAAATGCTCAGCACAGGAAGCAGGTGGTCTGTGATTTGTTTTAGCGGATGTGTACAAGTGGAGGGATAGTCTTATCCCTTGTTAAACTCCGCGGGACAAATCTCAGGTGGTTTACAAGATGGTTTACAAGATTCGGTAGGTCGGCTTTCTTGTTCTTTTCTTTATTAATTTAGTCGAGTTTAAAAGGAGATTACTTCCCTTAATCTCGGTATGGTTCGCAAAATGTGCCCAAAGTTGGGTTTTTTGTGTGTTAGAAATGAAAAAAGTTTTAGGGTCGGCGGAAAAACATAGGATCGGTCGCGTTACCCTAAACCAACATATATTTTTGGTTGGCCTAAACGGGGTGCGAGGATCACTCTCTTGATTCGAGATTGTTATGTTTGTGTCTCGTCTCTTTAGCAGTTAATGCTATCAGAGACCGTTGATTCGAGAACGCTACTATTGAGAAAGAGTGTGAAAAAGAGAATTAACAAATCAATTAATTAATTAAAAAAATAAAAGAAAGAATGTGACTTTATAACGGTTTCTCTCAATATTTTCCCATCTGTTAAAACACTTTGGGCAAAGGATCACTATTGCTTATTACATCTGTGTAAGAAAACGTAGATGACAAAGAGAGCCACCACCATGAAATAACATTGCTGCACCATCCAGACAAATTAATGCCACTTTTAAACAGCACTGTCATCAATTATTAAACGAACGTTCATTGTAACACTTATCGCTTTTTACCATTCCACGGTCGAAAGTCATCAATAATTTACACGCATTCAACCAAGGAGCCGCCAGCCATTCAGACAATGCTCTTGACACTGCCTTTGCAGGTCTGAGCCCAATCCTGGTAAAAGTCACTGCGCATTCAACACACGCTCAGCTCACTTACAGATACATTATCTTCATTCCAGTGTGAACCATTTTGTTAACCACCGCACATTTATCCAGGCTTTTACACACGACAGAAATTCCCTTGTTATTAGTGTAAATGGTATACCCCTTCTGTACTAAGAAAGAATGTGGCCTTACAGAACGTTCCTCTCAATACTTTCCTCACTTCCCAAAGGCTTTCGGTCAGAATCACTATTGTTGATTACTTCTTCTTTGTGGAGAAAATGTAGATTACAAAGAATCCAACGATTCGCGATCTTGCCACATTACTAGTAGTAACATTAATATTAAAAGTCCTACGGTTTAAAGCCATTAAGGACTTGAGTGTTTGTCCGCTTTTAAAAAGAAAGAAAAAATAATAAAATTAAAATAAATAAAGAGAGGAGGGCAGGGGGTGAGGTTGAAATGATAACGCTCTGTGGAATTCGTTGCCACATTACTGCGTCATCAAGTCCCATTTCTGTCACTTCAACACTGTCCTTACAATTTTAACCGACTTTTCATTCTAACACTAATCGCTTTAAAACATTCCACGGCCTCAGATCATACAATATTAACCCGCATTTAACCAATGAACAGCTATTGCCTTAGACAATGCTCTCTGTCTCGTCCTTGCAGTTTTGCCCTGAATTCTTGAGAAAGTCATTGCACATCAAGCTCAAGTTGTAAACTCATTCATAACAATTTCTTCCTTCCTGTGTACGCCATCTTGTAGACATTGTACATGGCATAAGACACATAACAGAAATCCGCAGCCCGTAAAAATCTTTCGCGTAGCGGGATTTTTTTTTGTTTTCTTTTTTTAAGGTCCACCCCACAATTTCTGAAAATCGCCGAAACATACAAGGTCCTTTCATCCTATTTGCTGAAGCAAATTAATCCTGGTAACATTCCTACAGTGCGCTTTCTCCCGCCCTAGCAGTTCTGCGCTTGAATACTCTCAGAAGCCGCTGTGGACTAATTCCTCGCAGAAGCCATTCTGCACTTAATTCTCACAGAAGACATTGTGCATTAACTCCTCGCAAATAAGCCATTGTGCATCCAGCACACTGTTGCCCTACATGCCAACCGGCATAACGGCCAGTAAGTAAGGAAGTTAGCATTCAGCACACGATGTAAGTTCACGCTCCACTAACCAGCGACCTGTGCGGAGGAAACGGTAAGGAGCTATCGATCCTCCCGATGGAATGTCTGGGTAAACAGTTGTTGACATGTTTGTCAAGGGCACTCTGGTTTGGCGCCATAACCAATCGCTTACTGGTATGCACTACTTGAGCAGGGACTACGTGGGAAAACCTTCTATATCGGTACGCACGCATGCATGCACACACACACACACGCGTACACACATGCGCTCTCTCTCTCTCTCTCTCTCTCTCTCTCTCTCTCTCTCTCTCTCTCTCTCTCTCTCTCTCTCTCTCTCTCTCTCTCTCTCTCTCTCTCTCTCTCTCTCTCTCTCTCTCTCTCTCTCTCTCTCTCTCTCTCTCTCTCTCTCTCTCTCTCTCTCTCTCTCTCTCTCTCTCTCTCTCTCTCTCTCTCTCTCTCTCTCTCTCTCTCTCTCTCTCTCTCTCTCTCTCTCTCGTCGTTGTCCTCACTGTAAAAGTGCAAAGGTCGAATCTATTTATCGAAAAATCCACTGTCATCTATCTCTATATATTTATATATATATATATACACACAAACACACACACATACATACACACACACACTCTCACACACACACACACACACACACACACACACACACACACACACACAGAGCAACACCAATAACACCACACAGTTCCATTCTGAGTGCCCCCCAAAGGCCTTGTTTACAAACCGATTTCTCGTGCTGACGTATTCGTTTTTACATTTAGTCAAGTTTTGACTAAATGTTTTAACATAGAGGGGGAATCGAGACGAGGGTCGTGGTGTATGTGTATGTGTGTGTGTGTGTGCGTGTGTGTGTGTGTGTGTGTGTATGTAGAGCGATTCAGACTAAACTACTGGACCGATCTTTATGAAATTTGACATGAGAGTTCCTGGGAATGATATCCCCGGACGTTTTTTTCTTTTTTTCGATAAATGTCTTTGATGACGTCATATCCGGCTTTTTGTAAAAGTTCAGGCGGCACTGTCACACCCTCATTTTTCAATCAAATTGATTGAAATTTTGGCCAAGCAATCTTCGACGAAGGCCGGACTTCGGTATTGCATTTCAGTTTGGTGGCTTAAAAACTAATTAATGACTTTGTCAAAACAAAACAAAAATTATAAAACGATCCAAATTTACGTTCATCTTATTCTTCGTCATTTTCTGATTCCAAAAACATATAAATATGTTATATTTGGATTAAAAACAAGCTCTGAAAATTAAAAATATAAAAATTATGATTAAAATTAAATTTCCAAAATCGTTTCAAAATCTATTTCATCTTATTCCTTGTCGGTTCCTGATTCCAAAAACATATAGATATGATATGTTTGGATTAAAAACACGGTCAGAAAGTTAAAACGAAGAGAGGTACAGTAAAGCGTGCTATGAAGCACAGCGCAACCGCTGCCGCGCCAAACGTCACTTTCACTGCCTTTTGCACCAGCGGCGGACTACGTTCAGTTTCATTCTGTGAGTTCCACAGCTTGACTAAATGTAGTAATTTCGCCTTACGCGACTTGTCTTACAGCTCACAAGAACGACGAAGGGGGTCGGACGGGGAGAGATGGTGAGGATACAAGGGAGATGGGGGAAGGGGGGGTATTTGTGGCTACGTGCATGAAGATATATCTACCGGTCGATAAACTGATTGTGCGCCCACTGGCTTTTTGTGGAATATAGTGTCAATGACTCGAGACTGCAATGTATCTGTGTGATTGCCGTGTTTGGATGCAAGAGTTAGGGAAACAGAACAAACTATGGATGTGTCTTTGGATCTCTACTTGAAAGTGTGTGTGGGGGGGGGGGGGAGGGGGTGCCATTGAGTTTATGACTCTGTCCCTGAGAGGATAAATTAACACCAGTTTATGTCTCTGCTTTGTGTGAGGACAAAATTAATTCGAACGAGGTCATAACTTTAACTCTCTAACTCTCTCTCTCTCTCTCTCTCTCTCTCTCTCTCTCTCTCTCTCTCTCTCTCTCTCTCTCTCTCTCTCTCTCTCTCTCTCTCTCTCTCTCTCTCTCTCTCTCTCTCTCTCTCTCTCTCTCTCTCACACACACACACACTTCTCCTCATGACGTCAATAATACACGTCTTAAAATAACTTAGGGGTGACTGTCATTGGCTATAATTCTGCACGAGTATCATTCTGTTTGTCTTCATAGATAAACCTAATTGTGATAAGTTCTGAACGCAACGAGATTGCCTAGTCAGTCTACGGAAAATGGCACCATAACCAAGGATTTATTGCTAAAGAATTTCTGTTTTCAGATTCATGTTCTGCTATGTTTGTAGTATGTCTGGTCAAAAATCGAGAAAAATATAATTATTTTTAAAAAAGTTATCAAGTGTGTTTGTCAGTGTGTATTTTGTCACAAAGCGATTCTACGTTTTTTACATTGTCTGAACTGTTTTGACACCACGAACATCAAATATAACATGCAAGTCACAGTTTATGATTACAATATAAAAAAAATGTCTAAGATATTAAAAATCAAAAGGTCAAGGTCATTGGGTCATAAGGTCAAATTTGTTGTTTATGCGTGAAGTGAAGGCTGTGTAATCATTTTCAGCAGCATAACGAATATTTTTTTATACACGCACTAAACACACACACACACACACACACACACACACACACACACACACACACACACACACACACACACACACACACACACAGAGGGGAAATTCCAAAGTAATTGGTACACAAGGTCATATTTATTGTTTTCAACTAAAAGTAGAATACTGTACTCATTTTAAACCAAACATCATCTTTGTGAAGGTTTTGTTCTACAAAAACATAAGTATTCCTGTACAGGAGAATGTAAGCGCACTCAAGCAACATGTAAAAAGGCCACAAAGTTTGCAGTGTAAACTAAGAAAAGTAAGATGAATGATGTCAGGAAGTCGCTGGATAGTCTACCGCGTGACAAGGGAGCAGGGTATACAAAAGCAAACCATTCAAACACAAGCAATGAAACAACAAACGTAAACAAGGCAATTGATTAGATAAAGCATCACATAATCAAATAATCGACAACATTTTAAATTCAAAGCACATAACTCCAACATCATTACACAAACATTGCACAACATTCATAAACATTATTGACCAATAATGTATTCACAGCGTTAGTCATGCATTGGTCGACTGCAAACTGCAGAATTGAGCATCAAAGCAGTCATAAAACACTCAATGAATGCATTCACTGAATACAAATATCTGTGAACACATTCCGTAATCAGAAAAAAATCAGGAAACAACAGGAATGATAATAATTATGTCCCTTGAAAAACATCTCACAACATCAGTCACTGTCATAGAAATAAAGAAAGGCTCCAATACACATTTGTACATTTGAAAAACATCTCACACCGGTCACTGTCATAGAAATAAAGAAAGTCTCCAATACATATTTGTACATTCTCCAAAGAGCAATGCTAGTTGTTCTCTTAATCATCTGTCTGTAGAAAGGCCTGCCCAACATCGATCCGTCCTGCGTACATGGTGACCGGCTTGGAAGCTCTGGTAGACATCCTTGTGAGTTTCTTTCAGCTGCAGCATGTCCTGGAGATACAGGTGGAGGGATTTGGTGTAGAGGTTGTGCCCTGCTGCTGCCATGAAAGGCATCATTTCATGGACAGTGGACAGATGCAGGTCCCAGTTTCCTGTGCGTTCAGCTTTGAGGAACTTGCGCAGAATGTCAACCATGTCCATGTACTGAATCCACAGTGCAGCTGTGGGGTGGCACTTGAGGGTTTGCTTTTGGCGTTCTAGTTTTAGCTGAATCGATGCGATTGTCTCATCAACGCAAACTTCTCCTAGCGGGATAGCTCCACTCATCAACAAGTCCCACATGTTGGCTGCACGGGCAAGGTCCCCATCAGGCTCCTCACATGAGACAGGAGCATCTTCATTTGCTGATGGCGCGATATCATCCACTGTCCCAGCAATTTGCACATCTTCTGGTACATCTGTGCTATCAATTTCCTCAATGGAGACGTCACTTAGTGTCACATCCAGGTCTGGGAGTGGCAGAGAGATTTTGAACGTTTGTGAGGTCAGGAGTGCGTTCAGAGCCGAGTCAACCAGAAAGTGGCCTCTAACTGCTCGGGACACTGCCTTGCCTTGAAGCATGTAGTTGACAGCTGTTGGTGCATATGTCAGTTCTAGCACCTCCTGCAGACCGCTGCCCTCCATCAAACGTCCAATGCAGCCCAAAAAGCTCATTTCCATGTGAAAACCTTCAAGCCCGGCCTTAGAACAATGGAGGCCAAGTCAGCATCATCAGGTTTGTTGGCGACGATCTCATGGGCTTTCCAAAATAGGGGCTGGTCGAAAGTGAGCACTGGAGTCGAGCCATGTCTCTTTGCTTCCTTCGCCGTGAACAGCAGTGTAGAGTGAATGCAAGTCAGATCACCAGGGTTCATGTCGATCATTGGCAAGAAGAAAACGCTCGACTTACCAGGGTGACGGTCGTTGTGGACAGCCTGCATCGTTCCAGACCATGAAGGTCTTGCAGGCTTCAGCGGCCACACCACCTTCCACAAGACATCAAGGTGTATAGATGGGTCAACAGCTCGCAGGTTTTCTAGTTCCCTGTATGTAGTGTTCCCAAAGTGAACTGCCTTTGACTGGAAATACACGATGTCAATTGTTCCCTTTTCTTTTGAATCTTTGGAGGTGACATCCAACCTAGGAATAGGCGTTGTTCGTCGTGTTCCAGGAGTTGTGGTAGCAATCATTCCCATACCATGGAAAGAATTGTATCCATCCAAGGTACAGGAATTGTGATCCACATTGTCAGCCACGTATTGTAGAATCACATTCTTGGCACATCCTGGAATATCTGAACTTTGGGACACAGCTGCATTTGCCTCAAATCTCTGCACCTCTGTGTAGGAAGACGAGAAGCCCATCGCATTCAACACATCGATCAGATATCGGGAGCCAAAATGGTGGTGCATTTGGACTCCAAGTCCAATTTGAAGTGGGGCGATGACAACCCTAGGTCGAGCTGCCTGGACAATTGCTTGTCCCACAGATGCAATTTTATTGTCAGCATCTTTTTCGCTGAAAATCAAACGCAGGAAAAGCTGAAGGGACTGGGGAACAAAGTCCAGGTTGTACGCCCCTGAAGAAATATCCTCTGATGTTGGATATTCCTTGTTTGTCGTTGCAGAAGCAGCTTTTATTTCATTCTTTATCAGTGCTGCAGCAGCTTTCACCAGCTTCAGTTTTTCACTTTCGTCGTCATTAGTCTTCGGAGAATTGTAGAAATCATGAAGAATGGATTTAGCTGTTGTGCGGAATGTTACAACATTAGACTTGCCTAGAATGTTCGCTATGATGATTTTTTCATCAAATCTCTCCAAGAGCTTTTCCTTCATCCATTTGGTGGTGTAACCAACCCCTCCACTGAACTCTTGGATTTTCTGCACAAGCTCTCCGATGGTGATCTGTTCGTCATCGTGGTTAATGAGATATTCTGCTGTTTTCTCAAAAACTTCAAGTTTTTCAGTGTCCGGTGGTCTACCCACACTTCAGCTTGGAGCGTTTGTCAGTGCGTATGCACCTGGCTTGTCATTATAACGTTTGGGAATTGACAGACCAAGCGCTCTGAAGTTACAGTTACAAGTTATATGGTACACAGCATCTGCTGCATGCAGGTCTCTTGCAAATTCAAGCTTTCCCTTGACGATATCTGCCCACTCATCATTTCTTTCGTCACATTTTTTCAAAATTTCAGTTTGTAAAGATAATGTTCTGACTCTGTATGCCTCATCAGGTCCACGTGTTTTGGAAAGATTTACCCGAGTCCCACAGAAAAAGCAGCAACTTGCAAAGTCAAATCTGTGTTGCTTAGATCGTGTGCTTCGCTCTCCAAGCTCAGTCTTATCGGTATCTCTGTTTTGCTGTCTTAAGTCTTTCTCGATATTATTGTCGTTGGTGTAATCCCTTCGACACTCGATATGCACCCTTTGACCAACTGTAGGCTGAACGGTTCTGTTCTGTCTTCTCTGGCTCGAATCCTTGATTCCTGTATCAACAAACAAATAACATTGCTCACTACAAACTCTTTTTTATAGACATTTCAACAGAAGCACGCAATTTGTTAACCGGCTATGACCCCACACACTTGCTTTGATAAGTCTCACTGGATGACACCCAGTAATACAACAAACTACAAATACAGCACAACATGTAAAAGAACACCAAAGGGAAAAAACAACAAAAGAACAAAAACAAACAAAATAAAAAAGGACATAAAACAAACAAACAAACAAACAAACGTTATAGTATACAGAACACTAAGAAACTCAAATTTATCATAAGAATTGAAACAAATCAAGAGAGAGAACATACTTGCACATCCTTTCTTTCCCAGGGTATTAAACTCGACGTCACATGGTTCGTTGCATATTGGACAGGTTTTTAATGGATCATCCATTGTGGTAGCCTTTGAAGTGCTGCAACACAAATTTGTAATGTTCAACATTGATAACAGCACCACCATTAAATACCACAATAATATATAGTGCGTCCTGCATGTTACTTATGTAATCAGTTGATTCTAGAGGAAAACAACTAAAACACATGAAAATAGGAATTTTGACTGGAATGTTCAGCCATACAAATCCTTGCTAAAAGAGAGTTTTTCAGGCGGCAGTACAGACAGTAAAACCTTCAGTTAAAGTATTTTATGGAATAGTCAAACCAAAACTAACCTTCATTGTTTTAAAGTTGTAGATGACCACAAATAAACGTCCATGCAGCTCTGGTGTATCACAAAGACTGAAGTGAAAAACTGCTTCAAATAATCAACTGTGAAGATTCCAGCAAGATGGTATCAAAGACAGGTTGTGCTGTCAGACCAGAGTTATGGTGAGAGCATCCGGCGAGCGCGCGGTCACGGCGATCAGATTACTGATAGCCAGCCTCCCTTACCCTCTATCCAGGAAACCCCCTCATCCCCCCCTCTTCCTGCTGCAGAATGGCAGGCGAGTGATGCCATGATCTCTCTGTATCGAACTTTTAATCGATCATATCTCGGCCGTGCGATCTTCAAATGGAGTCGAATTGTGTATGCATGTTAAGTGTTCCATGCTGAGCGCAGCCATTATAAAATAAATTCTTTAGGATTTAATCCTTAGTCTCCGGCAGTATGACTGAACAAAGAGGGCACCAG
>NC_090246.1:14318256-14340756 GCF_037325665.1 Littorina saxatilis
AAAAACATAAGTATTCCTGTACAGGAGAATGTAAGCGCACTCAAGCAACATGTAAAAAGGCCACAAAGTTTGCAGTGTAAACTAAGAAAAGTAAGATGAATGATGTCAGGAAGTCGCTGGATAGTCTACCGCGTGACAAGGGAGCAGGGTATACAAAAGCAAACCATTCAAACACAAGCAATGAAACAACAAACGTAAACAAGGCAATTGATTAGATAAAGCATCACATAATCAAATAATCGACAACATTTTAAATTCAAAGCACATAACTCCAACATCATTACACAAACATTGCACAACATTCATAAACATTATTGACCAATAATGTATTCACAGCGTTAGTCATGCATTGGTCGACTGCAAACTGCAGAATTGAGCATCAAAGCAGTCATAAAACACTCAATGAATGCATTCACTGAATACAAATATCTGTGAACACATTCCGTAATCAGAACAAAATCAGGAAACAACAGGAATGATAATAATTATGTCCCTTGAAAAACATCTCACAACATCAGTCACTGTCATAGAAATAAAGAAAGGCTCCAATACACATTTGTACATTTGAAAAACATCTCACACCGGTCACTGTCATAGAAATAAAGAAAGTCTCCAATACATATTTGTACATTCTCCAAAGAGCAATGCTAGTTGTTCTCTTAATCATCTGTCTGTAGAAAGGCCTGCCCAACATCGATCCGTCCTGCGTACATGGTGACCGGCTTGGAAGCTCTGGTAGACATCCTTGTGAGTTTCTTTCAGCTGCAGCATGTCCTGGAGATACAGGTGGAGGGATTTGGTGTAGAGGTTGTGCCCTGCTGCTGCCATGAAAGGCATCATTTCATGGACAGTGGACAGATGCAGGTCCCAGTTTCCTGTGCGTTCAGCTTTGAGGAACTTGCGCAGAATGTCAACCATGTCCATGTACTGAATCCACAGTGCAGCTGTGGGGTGGCACTTGAGGGTTTGCTTTTGGCGTTCTAGTTTTAGCTGAATCGATGCGATTGTCTCATCAACGCAAACTTCTCCTAGCGGGATAGCTCCACTCATCAACAAGTCCCACATGTTGGCTGCACGGGCAAGGTCCCCATCAGGCTCCTCACATGAGACAGGAGCATCTTCATTTGCTGATGGCGCGATATCATCCACTGTCCCAGCAATTTGCACATCTTCTGGTACATCTGTGCTATCAATTTCCTCAATGGAGACGTCACTTAGTGTCACATCCAGGTCTGGGAGTGGCAGAGAGATTTTGAACGTTTGTGAGGTCAGGAGTGCGTTCAGAGCCGAGTCAACCAGAAAGTGGCCTCTAACTGCTCGGGACACTGCCTTGCCTTGAAGCATGTAGTTGACAGCTGTTGGTGCATATGTCAGTTCTAGCACCTCCTGCAGACCGCTGCCCTCCATCAAACGTCCAATGCAGCCCAAAAAGCTCATTTCCATGTGAAAACCTTCAAGCCCGGCCTTAGAACAATGGAGGCCAAGTCAGCATCATCAGGTTTGTTGGCGACGATCTCATGGGCTTTCCAAAATAGGGGCTGGTCGAAAGTGAGCACTGGAGTCGAGCCATGTCTCTTTGCTTCCTTCGCCGTGAACAGCAGTGTAGAGTGAATGCAAGTCAGATCACCAGGGTTCATGTCGATCATTGGCAAGAAGAAAACGCTCGACTTACCAGGGTGACGGTCGTTGTGGACAGCCTGCATCGTTCCAGACCATGAAGGTCTTGCAGGCTTCAGCGGCCACACCACCTTCCACAAGACATCAAGGTGTATAGATGGGTCAACAGCTCGCAGGTTTTCTAGTTCCCTGTATGTAGTGTTCCCAAAGTGAACTGCCTTTGACTGGAAATACACGATGTCAATTGTTCCCTTTTCTTTTGAATCTTTGGAGGTGACATCCAACCTAGGAATAGGCGTTGTTCGTCGTGTTCCAGGAGTTGTGGTAGCAATCATTCCCATACCATGGAAAGAATTGTATCCATCCAAGGTACAGGAATTGTGATCCACATTGTCAGCCACGTATTGTAGAATCACATTCTTGGCACATCCTGGAATATCTGAACTTTGGGACACAGCTGCATTTGCCTCAAATCTCTGCACCTCTGTGTAGGAAGACGAGAAGCCCATCGCATTCAACACATCGATCAGATATCGGGAGCCAAAATGGTGGTGCATTTGGACTCCAAGTCCAATTTGAAGTGGGGCGATGACAACCCTAGGTCGAGCTGCCTGGACAATTGCTTGTCCCACAGATGCAATTTTATTGTCAGCATCTTTTTCGCTGAAAATCAAACGCAGGAAAAGCTGAAGGGACTGGGGAACAAAGTCCAGGTTGTACGCCCCTGAAGAAATATCCTCTGATGTTGGATATTCCTTGTTTGTCGTTGCAGAAGCAGCTTTTATTTCATTCTTTATCAGTGCTGCAGCAGCTTTCACCAGCTTCAGTTTTTCACTTTCGTCGTCATTAGTCTTCGGAGAATTGTAGAAATCATGAAGAATGGATTTAGCTGTTGTGCGGAATGTTACAACATTAGACTTGCCTAGAATGTTCGCTATGATGATTTTTTCATCAAATCTCTCCAAGAGCTTTTCCTTCATCCATTTGGTGGTGTAACCAACCCCTCCACTGAACTCTTGGATTTTCTGCACAAGCTCTCCGATGGTGATCTGTTCGTCATCGTGGTTAATGAGATATTCTGCTGTTTTCTCAAAAACTTCAAGTTTTTCAGTGTCCGGTGGTCTACCCACACTTCAGCTTGGAGCGTTTGTCAGTGCGTATGCACCTGGCTTGTCATTATAACGTTTGGGAATTGACAGACCAAGCGCTCTGAAGTTACAGTTACAAGTTATATGGTACACAGCATCTGCTGCATGCAGGTCTCTTGCAAATTCAAGCTTTCCCTTGACGATATCTGCCCACTCATCATTTCTTTCGTCACATTTTTTCAAAATTTCAGTTTGTAAAGATAATGTTCTGACTCTGTATGCCTCATCAGGTCCACGTGTTTTGGAAAGATTTACCCGAGTCCCACAGAAAAAGCAGCAACTTGCAAAGTCAAATCTGTGTTGCTTAGATCGTGTGCTTCGCTCTCCAAGCTCAGTCTTATCGGTATCTCTGTTTTGCTGTCTTAAGTCTTTCTCGATATTATTGTCGTTGGTGTAATCCCTTCGACACTCGATATGCACCCTTTGACCAACTGTAGGCTGAACGGTTCTGTTCTGTCTTCTCTGGCTCGAATCCTTGATTCCTGTATCAACAAACAAATAACATTGCTCACTACAAACTCTTTTTTATAGACATTTCAACAGAAGCACGCAATTTGTTAACCGGCTATGACCCCACACACTTGCTTTGATAAGTCTCACTGGATGACACCCAGTAATACAACAAACTACAAATACAGCACAACATGTAAAAGAACACCAAAGGGAAAAAACAACAAAAGAACAAAAACAAACAAAATAAAAAAGGACATAAAACAAACAAACAAACAAACAAACGTTATAGTATACAGAACACTAAGAAACTCAAATTTATCATAAGAATTGAAACAAATCAAGAGAGAGAACATACTTGCACATCCTTTCTTTCCTAGGGTATTAAACTCGACGTCACATGGTTCGTTGCATATTGGACAGGTTTTTAATGGATCATCCATTGTGGTAGCCTTTGAAGTGCTGCAAGTAAAATAGTTTTCATGAACACAAATTTGTAATGTTCAACATTGATAACAGCACCACCATTAAATACCACAATAATATATAGTGCGTCCTGCATGTTACTTATGTAATCAGTTGATTCTAGAGAAAAACAACTAAAACACATGAAAATAGGAATTTTGACTGGAATGTACAGCCATACAAATCCTTGCTAAAAGAGAGTTTTTCAGGCGGCAGTACAGACAGTAAAACCTTCAGTTAAAGTATTTTATGGAATAGTCAAAGCAAAACTAACCTTCATTGTTTTAAAGTTGTAGATGACCACAAATAAACGTCCATGCGGCTCTGGTGTATCACAAAGACTGAAGTGAAAAACTGCTTCAAATAATCAAACTGTGAAGATTCCAGCAAGATGGTATCAAAGACAGGTTGTGCTGTCAGACCAGAGTTATGGTGAGAGCATCCGGCGAGCGCGCGGTCACGGCGATCAGATTACTGATAGCCAGCCTCCCTTACCCTCTATCCAGGAACCCCCTCATCCCCCCCTCTTCCTGCTGCAGAATGGCAGGCGAGTGATGCCATGATCTCTCTGTATCGATCTTTTAATCGATCATATCTCGGCCGTGCGATCTTCAAATGGAGTCGAATTGTGTATGCATGTTAAGTGTTCCATGCTGAGCGCAGCCATTATAAAATAAATTCTTTAGGATTTAATCCTTAGTCTCCGGCAGTATGACTGAACAAAAGATGAAGAGAGAGAGAGAGAGAGAGAGAGAGAGAGAGAGAGAGAGAGAGAGGGGGGAGGGAAAGGGAGGGAGGGAGAGAGAGAGAGAGGGGGGGAGGGGAAGGGAGGGAGAGAGAGAGGGAGAGAGAGAGAGGGGGGAGGAGAGGGAGAGAAAAAGAGGCTTCGGGGGAAGGAGAGAGCAAGCTATGCAGATTTGTCTGTCTGTCTGTCTGTCTGTCTGTCTATGTTTACCTATATATATAAATATTATCTTTTCTCCTCCAACCTCCGACACCCCCTGGGGATCCCACCTCACCCCTATCCCAACCCCGAGTTCACCTGCCTTTTCAATAACAAAATGACTCCCATCAAACAAAAATCAAAGGACTGGGTGGCCGAGTGGTAACGCACTTGCGCTCGGAAGCGAGAGGTTGCGAGTTCGACCCTGGGTCAGGGCGTTAGCAATTTTCTCCCCACTTTCCTAACCTAGGTGGTGGGTTCAAGTGCTAGTCTTTCGGATGAGACGAAAAACCGAGGTCCCTTCGTGTACACTACATTGGGGTGTGCACGTTAAAGATCCCACGATTGACAAAAGGGTCTTTCCTGGCAAAATTGTATAGGCATAGATAAAAATGTCCACCAAAATACCCGTGTGACTTGGAATAATAGGCCGTGAAAAGTAGGATATGCGCCAAAATGGCTGCGATCTGCTGGCCGATGCGAATGCGTGATGTATTGAGTCAAAAAATTCCATCTCACACGGCATAAATAAATCCCTGCGCCTTGAATGTGCGCGATATAAATTGCAGAAAAATTTTTTTTTACAAAATCAATATATAAACAAGAAGAGCAAACGCTCGATCGAGTCACTTTCGCAGTTCTGAATATTATATGAGGCATCAGATGGACAGGAAGAAATTGCTATTCACAACACAATACAGATGTAAATAATTTGATGTAAAGAATAATCCTATAAAGTTTGAATCAAATCCGATGAATAGTTTCAGAGATATGATATTTCAAATTTTTTCCTTCAAGACATACCTGTGACCTTGAAAAAGGTCAAAGGTCACCAAAGCAGACGTCAAAGTGTAGAGGTCACTGGGAGTCACGTTCACATAAAATTTGAGCCCGGTCACTTTTATAGTTTCCGAGAAAAGCCCAACGTTAAGTTGTGTGTTGCCGAACAGAAAAGGCTAGTTATCTCCCTTGTTTTTCTGATAACGTTCGTAAAAGGCTACAGATGTAAATACTTTGATGTAAAGAATAATCCTACAAAGTTTCAATCACATCCGATGAACTTTGTCAAAGATATAAAATGTCTAATTTTTCCTTTGACGCTGACCTGTGACCTTGAAAAAGGTCAAAGGTCAACGAAACCATCGTTAAAGTGTAGAGGTCATTGGAGGTCACGACTAAACAAAATATGAGCCCGATCGCTTTGATAGTTTCCGAGAAAAGTCCAACGTTAAGGTGGTGTCTACGGACGGCCGGCCGGACGGCCGGCCGGACGGCCGGCCGGCCGGACAGCCGGCCGGCCGGACAGACTAACACTGACCGATTACATAGAGTCACATTTTCTCAAGTGACTCAAAAATGGAAGAAAAAAAATAAAAATCCCTGCGCTTAGAACTGTACCCACGGAATACGCGCGATATAAGCCTTATATTGATTGATTGAAACAATGCACGTGCGACTTTGTGTCTGGATGCGTCTCGAGACATGCGTCACTGGACCAGCTGTGATGGAAACGGCAATGGAACTCCCTCCAGGCAATCCAATTCCCCCTCCCCAAGAAAAGACTGAAAATGAGACAGCCACACGACACAACAAGGCGCAATGAAGGCCGAGCCAAGGCCTCGGGAAACGTTGCGGCATGTCATTCTTGTCTTGTGACATTTGAGCACACACGGCCAGGAGACAGGGTTTTCTTGTCTTGTCTTGCTTTGTTCTGTTCTGCGCGGCATGGTTATACTGTTTCAACACTAGATGGTGTCCGTATCGGCGAATAATTATGGAGATTAACGACACTTCTAGATAAGAAGGGTATGGTGCTTTTTTTCTTTATTTTGTTTTTGTTTACACGCACAATAATCATGTCTTCATAAAGAATGCAGTCCAAATTGGAGATGATGATGATGGATGATGGATCATCATCATCATCATCATCATCATCATCATCATCATCATCATCATCATCATCATATCATCATCAGGGACAAAAAACGATTTTCCTTCAGTTAATAGCAACAATGATGTTGATAAACATGACGAACATGACGCTTAGGACAATGATACTGACAACGGGATTCAACACCCACAATTAGCTCCAATTGAAAAGCCCACTCCTTGGTTACGTACATACCAAAATGGAAAGCATGGGTAATCTCTGCGCACACTTGGATTTGTTTGTATTAATTAATTTGGTAAAAGCTACTAGTGACATTTGAAAAGATTAATTCATCAAAAGATTCCATATCGCAATAACAGGCAGTCTGGGTGTGGATGTTTGGTATGTGTCCAGGTGCATGGGTTGTCTTAGGCCAAAAATAAAATTGTCTGTTTCTGGTCACCCGACCGACCCTAAATTTCGGCGCCGACCCTAAACTTTTTTTTTCCAAACTCAAAATTTTTATTTTTTATTTTTTTGGTGGTAAAGGACAGGGTGAGAAAATGAACAACAAAAACGTGTGAAAACGAAAGTCCGCTGACGATTTGTAAATGTGTTGAGTGTCTTGTCTCTATGTATAGTGAATCCAGTCTCTTTGCGCGATTTTTAAAGTTAGTTTTATTGGTCTACATTTGGGGTAAAAAAAAAAAAAAATCCCTACCTACCGACCCTATTTTTTTTAGCCATGTTACCAGAAACAGACAATGTTTTTTTGGCCTTATCCAGCGTACGAGCCTGACCACATCTGAGATGGTCAGCCAGACTGTTTTCACGAGAAACACCGTGGCTTTAAACCACGCCGGCTAAATATAGACACGCGGGAAAAGAGGACAGTGCAATTCCGGATCAGACATCGTTGAGGAATAAAAGAACACGACCGACACAGCATGTTGCCTGCAATGCGGTGTAGATTATGCTTCCGCAGATATTGATATTACCATTTAAGAGCGAGCTTTCATCCATGTTATACCCTGCATTGGGACGGCTGGTCAAAGGCAAGGATGTCCGGATGCGTGAATGGCATTGTGATTGATGGTTACACTACCACTGTATGACAAAACCTGCCAGGCGCCGTTGCCACATCAGCATTGTGAGACTAGAAAGTCAGTTAACGAGGATGGTAGGGACATTAGCGAAAACACTCTGAGAGTAAACAATAGTTGGATGATTTGCGCGCGCGTGTGTGTGTGTGTGTGTGTGTGTGTGCGTGTGTGTGTGTGTGTGAGTTAAATTGCTCGTTTGCAAACAATTAGGTTTGTTGTTGACTTTGTCTGCATACTGACGGTTCTTTAAAGTAATGACTTGACAACAAAATGAATACACTACAACCAAACATAATCATCACCCCTACACAGCTATGTACTTCCATCGCTTTCCCGGCTTTCTATTTTTTTTCAAAGAAATATTTTTGTTGTGAAAGCCTGTGTGCTTGACTGTAACCGTTCCAGCAATGGAAATAATGGTCTCACTTGTTAAAAAAAACAGCAGGTAAATCTGCGCTGATAGACCCACACAAAAACACACCATTTTCAACAGCATTCAAGAGGTCTAGATGAACACAGACGCAAGCACAGTACAATAACATCACAAGAAGGTGCATCTTATTTCCCCAAACTCCTGCCCAAAAAGAAAACAAAACTACAACAATAACAGGTCGGCGGGTTTCTCTGATTACACCACAAAAAGAGCTCTGAATTTCAGTTTTGATTGATAAACTGGCGGGGGAAAAACATCACACAAGAAGTAATCCAACACGAGTCTCGAGATAGTTCAACTTGACTTCGTTCTGGGCATGGGAGCAAGCAGCAAATATACGTTTTTCAGCGAACTTCGCTACAGCCAATTTACAGTAAAAGAGGCCGTTAATTATGTGTCTGTACACTCGCACTTTCTTTCTTTTCTTTATTTGGTGTTTAACGTCGTTTTCATCCGTTCAAGGTTATATCGCGACGGGGAAAGGGGGGGGGGGGGGGGTGGGTGGGATAGAGCCACTTGTTAATTGTTTCTTGTTCACAAAAGCATTAATCAAAAAATTGCTCCAGGAGCTTGCAACGTAGTACAATATAATTATGACCTTACTTGGAGAATGCAAGTTTCCAGTACAAAGGACTTAACATTTCTTACATACTGCTTGACTAAAATCTTTACAAACATTGACTATATTCTATACAAGAAACACTTAACAAGGGTAAAAGGAGAAACAGAATCCGTTAGTCGCCTCTTACGACATGCTGGGGAGCATCGGGTAAATTCTTCCCCCAAACCCGCGGGGGGTTACACTCGCACGCATGTCTGAGAATTCAGAGAGTTATAAATGCACGACCTCCGAGAAATGCATCAGTCGAACTTGATGTGCTCTCGAAAGATCATTGTTACATGCCGCGGAATGTGTGTATATCAAGTAAAATAGAATGTCCGCTGAGGCTTCCGTCTGCGCAAGAAGTACATGCGTGTGCAGCAGAACCCCGTTTTTAAGACCTTAAAATATCTGAGAAAAGCATATCTTAAAAGGAAGGTTGCCTTTATATGAATGCAAACTTGCGGGTGTGTCAAAGGAAATGTTCCATTTTTATGTCATATTTAAATGGACAATAAAGTGTTGCTATTGTTATTGTTATGAAACAGAAAATCTGGAGCACAAGGGCCTTGAACGGGGCTGGGGCTTGAGACAGGGATGGGGCTTATTGGGTACGGGAAGTTTTTTCCACAGGGGGTTCCGTTTGAACCACAGATACGGGCAAGTATTATGTTTTGTTCCCGTCAAGTGGGCGCTGTGGCGGGGTGGTAAGACGTCGGCCTCTTAATCGGAAGGTCGAGGGTTCGAATCCCGGTCGCGGCCGCCTGGTGGGTTAAGTGTGGAGATTTTTCCGATCTCCCAGGTCAACTTATGTGCAGACCTGCTAGTGGCTTATTCCCCTTCGTGTGCACACGCAAGCACAAAACCAAGTGCGCACGGAAAAGATCCTGTAATCCATGTCAGAGTTCGGTGGGTTATAGAAACACGAAAATATCCAGCATGCTTCCTCCGAAAGCGGCGTATGGCTGCCTTAATGGCGGGGTAAAAACGGTCATACACGTAAAATTCCACTCGTGCAAAAAACACGAGTGTACGTGGAAGTTTCAGCCCACGAACGCAGAAGAAGAAGTTCCCGTCAAGTGTGCACTGGGGTCCCCTATTTATGCCTTTCTTCCCCATGCTCACAGACAAGAAAGCCATTTGCCAAATAGCCTGAAGCTTTGCTACAGCTATGAGAGAAGTAATGGGTCTGTGAAACTGATGTCGACTACAATCGTAGTCGATCCTTTGTTCACATGTATATTAACCAAAGCGTTTCCTTTTCTTTTTTCTTTTTTTTTCTTCTCCTTTTTTCCCCCTTTTTTTTTTCCTTCTTTTGTTCCCCCTTTATTTTTCCTTCTTTTTTTTTTTTTTTTTTTTTGGGGGGGGGAGGTCTGTTCTTTCAAACTGAGCGAACCACGGCAGGAAAACAGCTGATTGTTGCGATGTTTACAGCTCGTTTACGTTATCCCGTCCGGGAAGCGACGTCTTCTTCACAATTTTTTTCCTTTGGATTTGTTTGTTTGTCCTATAAAATGGCCTGGTCGGCACATTTATATCTATTGTTGGATGAGAGAGAGAAGAAAATGGATTATGAGTATTTTCACCCCAAAACATACGAACTCAAACTATCGCGTTCGAGCGTGTGTGTGTGTGTGTGTGTGTGTGTGTGTGTGTGTGTGTGTGTGTGTGTGTGTGTGTGTGTGTGTGTGTGTGTGTGTGTGTGTGTGTGTGTGTGTGTGTGTGTGTGATCATCTAGCACTAACCCCAGTATGCCAGACGCCAGGCGGAGCAGCCACTAGATTTCCAATTTTAAAGTCTTAGGTATGACCAGGCCGGGGTTCGAACCCACGACCTCCGGATCACGGGGCGGACGCCTTACCACTAGGCCAACCGTGCCGGTAAGGCTACAACTCAAGTCAGCAAAAGGTTTAATGGTGCAGCCAGACAAACTTGTTTCTGGACAATTGTCAAATGGCATTTTCCAAACCTTGGCCCAAAATAATTCAAATAATCAGCTGGTTTTCTAACGATGTCTCAGGAACGGATTGTTCCTGGCCACGTTTCAGGGGTAACAATGAAAGAGGCTGAGGAATGTACAGAAGAAAAGACTAACCAAATCAAGCAAAGCAAAGCTAATAAAAACCAAAGACTCTCACTACACAATGCAGATCTAGATTGTACGGGACAACCGAAGGTAAGGCCACGCAACAAAGCCACATTTCATACAAAACGTATCCTCATTTGCATCTGCGCAACGGAAATCGAAAGCCATTCGCCATATTTGGCATATATCACGCCCCTACCTGCCACCCCCACCCCCCATCCCCCGCCCCCCAACTATCACCACAACCCCCGAACCCAGTATATTTTCACTCCACACATGATAAGACGGAGAATACAAAGCGCATCCGCAATACAGTAAGGCCACACAAAAAATAGTCTGTGTACGGTAACATAGGCAAAACAAATAGGGTCGGTAGGTCGGGCTTTTTCTTTATTTATTTTTGTCCAAAAAACCATATTTTTAAGTTATTTTGCCAAAAAAAACAAAAAAAACAAAATTTTTTTCCCCTAAAAACCAAAAAAATAGTCTAGGGTCTCGCGAAAAAAAATAGGGTCTGTCGGGATACCGTAAACAGACTTTTTGTGGGGTTTTTTTCCGCCTAAGACCCCCAAATTTAAGCCTACTTTGTTTTAAGACCTTCATTTTTCAGGTTTTCTGTTCTACATAAACCCTGCACATTTACCTTTATTTTGGGACTCTCTCTTGTTTTAGACCTCATTTTCTCAGATTGTTTGAGGTTTTTAAAGGAAGGGTTCCACTGTATCGGCGAAAAATGCCAGGCTGTGACGACATAAATGTCAGCAGTGAGTATTGATGGCTGTGTCCGAGATATGCAGGGGGCACGTGCACATCGTAAAACACTGCCTGCAGGTGCCGTGCACACTGTATACCATTGTGGAGGAAGAAACAGTTATGAATCGATCCCCAGGCCTATATCATATCCGCGTAGATAATTATCAGGTTGTAATGCTTGTTGCGAAAGGAACACGGCTTGTTTCACAATGACTGGGGTCCTTTGCCTGGGGTTGTTTGTTGGTTGGTTGGTTGGTTGGTTGGTTGGTTGGTTGGTTGGTTTGTTTGTTCGTAAAATGACTGATCGTTTGCCTGGGGTTGTTTGTTTGTTGGTTGGTTGGTTAGTTTGTTCGTACAATGACTGTGATCGTTTGCATAGGGTTGTTTGTTTGTTTGTGTGTGTGTTCGATCTGTCTTTAAGCAGGTCAGCCAGTTCGTTGGTTGTTCAATCCAACACGTTTCTTTCTACCACTAGTCCTTAATTCACTCCGTTATTACTTTCGCAACAAACAGCAAACAAGAAAGTTTCGACCAAACATATATCAAACTCAGTGAACGCTTCACCTCACTTACCAATCACTTAAACTAAAACGCACATTCATGGAAAACCCACCTCATTTCTAAACACCACAACAAGCACAATCAGACAGCCAAAACGACCAGTCTTGAAAATCGATAGCCACGATAGACCGCAGACTGCAAGAAAGATCTGTTTTCACTGCACCTAAAACCCCTTAAAACTGTGAACGTCCTCCTTGGAATGACATAAATGCGCCACGTACCGCGCGTACCGGTGTTACACGACATTTTTACTCCACGAAAAAATTGACCAATTGAGTCATTTATTCATTATTTATTTGTCAGGGAAGTTACATTTTCGTACGAAATGTTTACTCGTGGGGAGATATTTTCTCGTGTTTTGGGGGAGTAATTTGTTCGTGAAGGGAGCAAAATGTTCGTACGAAATTTGTACTCCGGAGTAAAACATCTCGTGGGAGTATTGTTCTCGTGTTACACCGGCCTTTTTTCACAGCAATGACATGCTGAACTGAGGTGATCAGAAACGGGGTGTTGAGAAGTTTGTCTGCTCGTGTGTTCATTCGTACAATCATTCATTCGTTCCTTTCTTCCTTGAGTCATGCCTACGTTCTACGTGTGTTTGCTCAGGCCAAGCCAGTTTTTTTAATCAACCGCGAAACACTTCCGTAATTCCTCACAGCAAAACAAATATGTTTAAAAATTGTTTTCTAAAGACACACAATTCTGCAACACAGTGCACGCTTTCCTACAGTATCAACTGACTTAAAACACGCATCAATCAAAAAAACGCTCATTAAACACACACACACACACACACACACACACACACACACACACACACACACACACACACACACACACACACACACACACACACACATTGCAACTGCACGCACAGCAAGTGAAATCGATCGGCTTTCAAAATCGATTATGGTGGAGGTAGACCGCAGACTGAAAAAAGATTTGTCTCCACAGCGTCTCCAAAGCACAGTCCTTCCTGAGAAAACTCTTTCGCTTGCTACCTCAAATCTCTCCAGGCTCGTGGGTTAAGGTCATCCCTCCATTTGTACTGTATTTTAACATTTATTACATCATGTATATGACTGCTGCTTAAACGGAAATCTTTATGACAAAAGTACTACATGCACAAGAACTGCTGCTGAATGTCATTGTCCTAGGCGTCCCCCCATACACACACACACGCACACGCACACACAGACACACACACACACACACAGAATAGAACAGACTTTGAGTGTGTGTTTATGCACAACCAATGAAGTTAATTTGATTCCGTGATTTGAGTTCAGATAAGCAGACGAAATATGAACACGAGAAGGTCTGTGCCGTCAACGCCTACCTGTACTCGATCAACCAACACAACCCCCCCATCCCATTCATTTCTAAAACTCACAACTGCGCAATCACAAAGTAAAATCGACCAGCGTTCAAAATCAATAACCACAAATCACAAAGAACATTTGTTGGGAACATTTGTGGGATTCAGGTGCTGCTGACAGCACCTGAATCCCACAAACTGTGTCAGCTTCCTCCTTAGAATGTCAGAAGGTTACCTGGTACTTCCTCTTGTCTTAATTGGCCTGTCCGTGATTAATGCCTTAATGCTGATATTTCCACCACACGGCATAAGGTCGTTCTTTGGATTGTAAGGCTACTGCGTGCGCTTTTCTTTGAACTCGACGTTTTAATGAATCAATACACTTATAGGCTTATGGACAGCGTGTGCGTGTGTGTGCATTGCAGTAACAGTAGCAATGCTGGGTTGTTGTTGGTGTTGTTTTTTACTTGCTGGGTTGGTTTATTACTTTGTTAGTGTGTTTGTTTGACTTTTAGTTTGCCAACTTGGTTTTATGTTTGTTTGCTTGTTTCATTTTTTTCGGGGAGGGGGGGGGGGGTGTTGTTTGTGCTTTATTTATCTCTTTTTAATTGTGTGCCTTTTTTTCGTAATTGTGCCTCTTTTTATATTTAGTCAAGTTTTGACTAAATATTTTAACGTAGAGGGGGGAATCGAGACGAGGGTCGTGTGTGTGTGTGTGTGTCTGTCTGTCTGTGTGTGTGTGTAGAGCGATTCAGAGTAAACTACTGGACCGATCTTTATGAAATTTGACATGAGAGTTCCTGGGTATGAAATCCCGAACGTTTTTTTCATTTTTTGGATAAATGTCTTTGATGACGTCATATCCGGCTTTTCGTGAAAGTTGAGGCGGCACTGTCACGCCCTCATTTTTCAACCAAATTGGTTGAAATTTTGGTCAAGTAATCTTCGACGAAGCCCGGACTTCGGTATTGCATTTCAGCTTGGTGGCTTAAAAATTAATTAATGACTTTGGTCATTAAAAATCTGAAAATTGTAAAAAAAAAATAAAAATTTATAAAACGATCCAAATTTACGTTCATCTTATTCTCCATCATTTTCTGATTCCAAAAACATATAAATATGTTATATTTGGATGAAAAACAAGCTCTGAAAATTAAATATATAAAAATTATTATCAAAATTAAATTGTCGAAATCAATTTAAAAACACTTTCATCTTATTCCTTGTCGGTTCCTGATTCCAAAAACATATAGATATATGTTTGGATTAAAAACACGCTCAGAAAGTTAAAACGAAGAGAGGTACAGAAAAGCGTGCTATCCTTCTCAGCGCAACGAATACCCCGCTCTTCTTGTCAATTCCACGGGCACTGCCTTTGCCACGGGCGGTGGAGTGACGATGCTATGAGTATACGGTCTTGCTGCGTTGCGTTGCGTTCAGTTTCATTCTGTGAGTTCGACAGCTACTTGACTAAATGTTGTATTTTCGCCTTACGCGACTTGTTTTTTTTGCTTGAGGGAAAGGGGGGTGGCGAGTGGGAATGCTCGTCTGCTGGACTATGATCTAACCCGTGATCACGTGATCCCTGCATGACAGAAAAACATGTAGAAAAACACATTTCACAGCTCTGAACTTTTTCCAATCCTTGGCTGTGCGCACGAAAGGGAATCATCAAAAGGTCGTAGTCCTCTTGCTTGAACCATTCAAAAGCCAACTCACAAAGCCGTATGAAAATCATACAAAAATCCCAGATACTCAGCTGAAGCATTAGGCTGGCAGAGGTTTTGTTTTGAAACGTCAGAACAATGCACGAACAGACAAAAAGGAAATAAATATTCAGGTCAACATCCTTTTGACAAGAACAGAACAACATTCTCTACCTGTCTCCCATTACCCGTCCCCGTTCATAC
The DNA here is from genome assembly GCF_037325665.1 of Littorina saxatilis. Classification (NCBI taxonomy): domain Eukaryota; kingdom Metazoa; phylum Mollusca; class Gastropoda; order Littorinimorpha; family Littorinidae; genus Littorina; species Littorina saxatilis. Next base: position 14,333,515 of record NC_090246.1, read on the forward strand.
GAATACTGACTTCACAAAAGCAATTCACACTCATATTGCCAAAACTGCATTTTATCCTACATACGTGAGAGAGACACCCGTGAGATAATAATCGTTCAAATCACACGTGTGTATCATGTAAATGAGGTCATGTCAAGCAAGTCTGGCAGGGACCTGTTTTTCCACTGCTTATGATGCCAAAGTCACCGAGACAAACGTCATTATAGAAACACAAATTGCGCTCGCTAATTACCCTCGATGAATCTTTAGAACTAACACGTCACGCCACACTTTCAGAGTGACGTTTTTTTGCTTTGACGTAATAGATTGCACGAGGCTTTAGAAGAGATCGAGGTTCTAAAACAAGCGTCTTCAATTTAGCTGCCTCGAATGCAAGACATTTTCAGTAAAATACACGTAAGTACAGTATGTAGGATAAACAGAATACTACATGGCTTGCTGTTCCGTACCAGATTTACACTCGTTGCTTTTTCAAATAGTGAACAGCTCGCTTTCGCTCGCAGTTCAATATTTAAAAAAACAACTCGTGTAAATTTGGTACGACACAGCAAGCCATGTAGTATTCTCTATGTTTGTCATTTGGTCGACGGACTTTGCTCCGAAGCGCCAGAACGATGCAAGCAAAGACAAAAGAGAAGAAATACTCAACACAACAAGATCTGACAACGACAAGAACAAAACAGGAAAAACAACATATATCTCTATTGCCACTTCTCGGTTTAAAAACTCCTCACTTCACAGAAGAACACACACTCAAAATTGCCCATCTCATTTTATTGTTTGTCGTTCGGTTGGTAGATTTCTCGTTAACTCGTCCGTTGAAATACAATCACAACGAGTGTATCACGCAAGTCATAACAAAGCGCCGTGTTCACGTCTAAAGGGCGTTGACCAGTAAGCTGCTAATTAACTATTTTACCAAATTAGCTGTGGGAGAAAATAGTTTATTTCGTGAGGGAAAACTATACTGTCAAGTTGAGATCTTGACGCAAAATTGGTGGGTGAAAATGCCAGAGGGAAAAACGCCCACCAGCATACCTGATTTTTCTCAGAGCTCAAGTCTAATTCCACAAAATTGTCAAGTTTCAACAATGATCACAATGATGCCACGGGATTTTGTTTTTCTCTCTGGGACTTTTTTCTGTTGTGTCTTTGTTGTTGCTTTTCAACCAGTTTAATAAAGCTTGTTTCTCCAGCAATGTGTTTAGCCCCAGAACTTCAAATGTCTAATCAAGGTAAACCGTAATTGCTTAGAAGTCGCGAGTATCGACAATGATAACAAGCAGGACACAGATTTTTTGTCTGCTCTGATTCTTTTCTTGGTTACGTTTTGTTTTTACTTGGTTTTATTTTTTTCTTCACAACAACCAGTGAAGACGCAGACACATTTAATGCCCAATCAAGGTTAACCCTATTTATTGTAAATTAAACCACGTCTTTTAGTTCTCGCAATGGGCTTAAAAGGTAGATAAATAACCTTCATGCTGACGTCCCATTAGAGTGAATGACACAACGGCCTTGGCATTTCTAAAGCCGTAATCTTTGCTGTGCTGATTGGCCAATGTTCAAACCAAGGACAAAACCAAACATTCACAAGATCTTCGTGTGGACAAACAAGAGACATAACACACACACATAAATGATGCTGTGACTTATCTTACAATTCGACTTTGATGACTCCAAGATGGTCGAAGCAATTAAAAAACACAGCCTGAATGCAGTTGTGAAATTTGTTGCTGGAATCAATTTCTTTAAGTGACACACATACCAACCTACTGAATACACGCACGCAGCATCAAGACAAAAATGGGTAGCGCCGTACTGTATGGGAGCTCGCTTTCCCCAGGGAGAAAGCAGCCCGAATTTACATGAGGTAACCTCACAGAACGATGTAATACCAATACCAATAATTCAGGTCAAGCAAAAGGTAAGACGGCGAAACTGTTCAACATATGAGCAGGAGAAAATTACAGTCGTTGTTTGTGGGTCCAGGGACAAAGCCCTGGTGTTGGGAGGGCTCAGGCAAAGAAAGCCAGCCATGTTAAAGGCAATCGGATGACCCTTACTTGTAGATAAAATTCTTGGCCGACAAAATAAAGTGGGCGTGGAAGTGAACTCGGAAAGATAGCACCTACATTTTTTTTCTCGAGGAAAATAATAAACAAGAAAGGTATTTTATTGGAACGTTACATTAATGACCTAACAAAATGTTATGTTTTGTCATAAATATACAGTTCCAATAGCATACCTTTGTGGTCTTGGTTTTGGAACGTTGACAGTCTATTTGTTTTTGAATTTCGAGAAAAAATGATTTGTAATGCCATATTTTTGTCTTTCGGGAAGACAGTCGCTTTTCTCGGAAAAACGTGGCTCCGGGAAGAGTTCACCAGCGTGAGTCAAGTTTCTGTCTACGGTGCACGGAAGCCTAACGAGTAGGCGTTATCATGTTGCGAAGTTTACAAACGATCCTTCCGCCTTCCGGGTCTTTTTCTAAAAACAGAACTTCGTGTTCTTTGTCAGCTCTTCAAATCCGACTTGAGATTCACACAAAAGTTACCCTGCTGTTTGCAAATTACATGCCTGCGAATTGTACCGACGCCAAAACAAAGAGGCAGCTAAACACTCGGTGTATTGTCCTTCTCACAATATACGACTGAGTATCAAAAACCACAAGCACATAATAATAATCATGAGTAACGAAAACCACAGGCGCATAATATTAATCATGAGTAACGAAAACCACAAGCACATAATAATAATCATGAGTAACGAAAACCACAAGCACATACTAATAATCATGAGTAACGAAAACCACAAGCACATACTAATAATCATGAGTAACGAAAACCACAGGCGCATAATATTAATCATAATTATTTACATGCCATGACATTTAAGATGCAACAACAGGGCGCCTTTGACAAAAGTCTATTTCCTGACACTCAACAGAACATTGCCAGTTCATCGCATCTGTGACCACAAGCAGAAAAGTAATTTGAAATAAGTGCAAAGAGCCGGGATCCTCCCGTTTCTTTCCCGTGTTATGTTCTTGGTTTCATTTGCTTTGATTCTTTGAGTGTGTGTACCCACGGTATGCATAGAGAATACTACATAATTTGATGTGTTGTATGTGATTTTGTATAATGAAATGCGAGCGAAAGCGACGTAGGTCTCGGTGACTTTGGCATCATGAGCAGTGGAAAATCAGGTCCCTGCCAGACTAGTTTGACACGACCTTTCTTTCTTTCTTTATTTGGTGTTTAACGTCGTTTTCAACCATTCAAGGTTATATCGCGACATGATATCACCACATGTGAATTGAATGATATCGTTATCTCTCACATATGCAGAATACATTATTGTTAGCCTACATCAGATATCATGACCATAATTGTCATTGTTTGAGTCACATAATATACGCGTTCTCTTGAATCCGTTTCCCTGTTGCTGTTTTTTTTTCTCGTCTTGATATTTATTCGTTTTGATAACTTCATCATGATTTAGCTAAATGAAAAGCTTGTTTTAAACCAAAGAATCTAACACAAGCAATCAGTACAATCGTCAGAAGTAATGTACTTACCGTGAAAGAGTTCTCACGTCTCAGGGGGGCAAATGAACCCGAATGCTACATAACTCGAACTGACAAGTACGTGCACGTGCTGGTAAAGTTAGTTTCACACTATGAAACACCGAGCGTGAATAGAATCCGGGCTATTTCAAGAGTTCATTTTAAGCGGGAATGTTACGACAAATGACGCCATTTACAGGAAGTGTTCTCTGTAAGGATACGAACAGGTCTCTGTAATCGTCACAGTGCACTAAAGTCAGGTTCATTGAAATATGTACTTTGCACGCTAAAGTGTCGTCCTATTCAAGCAGATCTTCAGTGTGAGTAATCATTCATGCGTTACTATCGATTACAGATCATTTGGGAGTCAATGAGGCAATAATATTGATTGATCGCCGAATTGATGTTCTGAGAGCCCTCACGAGAATCGATTCACTCTTTGAGTAAATTGTTTTGTATGCCAAGTTCAACCCATTCATACAAGACATGTACAGGAAGAGGTGCGTGCAATAGGTCGAAGGTCACTCATAAAAGATACAACGGCTTTGTCCAGCACGTCTGCGATACAGGATTTCTTCGAGTTTCTTGGAACGAAATTTGCCGTCAAGAATGCACTGAACACTGCAGTCACTGCAATTTAAGGACCCTCCTATGAGAGGACACCTCGCAATAAAGAACGCCTTCTGTTTTGAATGGGTTATCTTCGCCCAAATGTACCTGCCACTAAAGACCACCTCCGGTGCCTTTAACTTTTAACTGGTCACAAGAGTGTTCTTTCACTGCAGACACCATAGTATGCGGAAAACGGGTCGGACACGGGTCAAAATGTATATGCGCAGACAGTATCCATGTCCCACCCCGTGTCACCACTGTGGGGCGCAGAAAACCACGTTCATTCTGGTGGCTAAATACTAGAGTTGTAAATCGATACCAAAAAAACCGTATCGATAGGCTTACTATCGCAATTATTTTTCCTTGTATCAATATGTGTATACGTTATATCGGCAGTCCTAATCAACTTTGCCAAGTGACAAATCCAAGAGCTTACACAGTCTGAACATGCCTTTTGCGTGTCCGATAAAGTCTGAAAAGAAAACAGTGAAAGTCTTGTAAGTGAACAATAGACAGGTATCACGCACACACCTGGATAGCGCGACTCTGGTGCTGCTAGCTTCCCACTGGGGAAAAGGAAAAGGAAACACCGGTTGAAGCAAAACACTGTCTGATCTGATCACTCTGTTATTCAGCAGTACGAGAAATGGGCAGGCTGTTGCATGGTTTTTGGTAGGTGTTGCGATTAACCATTGGATTTCCCGTCTCTGAGTCATGTGACGTTTACGTCAGAGATTTAACTTTGGAAGAGGGGGGACAAGAAGAGGGGTCTGGGGTTGGTTAATCGGTGTCGTTTGTCTTTAATGACATCTTCTGCCTTGTGTCAAGGATCGAGTGCGCCGCCACAATTGTGGTCCAGCTTCATGGGATAAGAGTACACATAATTTATCATTTTGATCAAAATATGGCATCTGACATTTGATCGAGACAGTGATCGTTCCACGAGACCACGTTTGCGGACGATACGAACAATGACTGTCGAGATATTTGACAAATGTCATGTTATGGGCATTGATGTATTGATCTATTTTAGGTTAGTTCCTTATATATATACTTTTTTTTTACTGTAGATCTATTTTAGGTTAGAGTTCCTTTTATATATATATACTTTTTTTTTACTACTGAACGCACATTATCATGCTCTCTTTTGTAGTTTCATAATACGAGTTTTAGTCGGCCTCTAAAAAGCGAAACAAAGTTCGAGAAGACGTCATAATGCGAATAATAGCGTCACCTAAACATTCTGTCCCTTCTCTTGCACGTATCTCAGAAACCGACAAAGAATTTCGAGAACGAAGTTTGTCTCTGTGACTTCGTCAAATCAGCAGGAGAAAATCACTCGTTAGGTCACCGCTAGGCTGTGCATGTGTCGGTATCGTATATCATTAAGCGGCAATGTCAGACATATCACGCCATGTAGCCTAAAGCAAGTCTTCATTTCTGCCTTCCCAATGCGGACATAAACAGTTCTTTGTAGTTTTGTCAAAGTACACTTAAGGTGTATGTCCCTAACACCTCGTAGTAAAGCCATGTTCCATTAACGAAGAACCTTAGTGTGTCTAATCATTCTCGCGTTCATATCGATCACAGAATATCCGGAGGTCTATGAGGCCGTGACAAGATTTGATCGATCGTGGTATTGTTGCACAGGGAGGGTCGAAGCACTCAAAACCAATTATTATCAGCTCATAAACGCTCATAAACGCTCATGACATGTTCATTCATGGATAAAGTCTGGGGAGACAAGGGGGGCGGGGGGGGGGGGAGTAGTATTGACAGTGAGAAGCCCAAAGATATTCTAGACTACGCTAAGAGCGTTCACGTTCAGAAAAAACTTCAAACTGACAGACATACTTAGAGGAAACCAACACAGTAAAAACAAGTCGCGTAAGGCGAAAATACAACATTTAGTCAAGTAGCTGTCGAACTCACAGAATGAAACTGAACGCAATGCCATTTTTCAGCAAGACCGTATACTCGTAGCATCGTCAGTCGACCGCTCATGGCAAAGGCAGTGAAATTGACAAGAAGAGCGGGGTAGTAGTTGCGCTAAGAAGGATAGCACGCTTTTCTGTACCTCTCTTTGTTTTAACTTTCTGAGCGTGTTTTTAATCCAAACATATCATATCTATATGTTTTTGGAATCAGGAACCGACAAGGAATAAGATGAAAGTGTTTTTAAATTGATTTCGACAATTCAATTTTGATAATAATTTTTATATATTTAATTTTCAGAGCTTGTTTTTAATCCAAATATAACATATTTATATGTTTTTGGAATCAGAAAATGATGGAGAATAAGATGAACGTAAATTTGGATCGTTTTATAAATGTTTATTTTTTTTTACAATTTTCCGAATTTTAATGACCAAACTCATTAATTAGTTTTTAAACTTTCAAGCTGAAATGCAATCGCATAGTTTGGGCTTCGTCGAAGATTGCTTGACCTAAATTTCAACCAATTCGATTGAAAAATGAGGGCCTGACCGTGCCGCCTCAACTTTCACGAAAAGCCGGATATGACGTCATCACAGACATTTATCAAAAAAATGAAAAAAACGTTCGGGGATATCAATCCCAGGAACTCTCATGTAAAATTTCATAAAGATCGGTCCAGTAGTTTGGTCTGAATCGCTCTACACACACACACAGACAGACAGACAGACACACACACATACGCACATACACCACGACCCTCGTTTCGATTCCCCCTCGATGTTAAAATATTTAGTCAAAACTTGACTAAATATAAAAAGGAGAGACTGAAAAATGAAAAGCCAACACACACACACACAAATACAAAGCTGTTACGACGTACAATGCGGTACATATATATGTATTTTGTTATGCGACGAAATCGTCATGCCTGATCATACATTGTCATACAGTTGATCCAATAATTACATTGTACTATGTCTTTGGCATACATGCCTTAGCAAGGATATGTTTGTCGTCATGAAAATATAATGAATACTCTTTTCTTTTGTCTGGACTTAAAAAAGGTGTTACGTTACGTTACGTTACGTTACGTTACGTTACGTTACGTTACGTTACGTTACGTT
>NC_090246.1:14345756-14348256 GCF_037325665.1 Littorina saxatilis
CTTCAGACGTACTTTTATGAAGAAGGTAACCCCGGGTTGACCTCGACTGTCTGACTTGGATTTAATGATACCAAGTTCTTTCTCGTTCATACCATCATAAACAGCGTCATACTTATGCGTATATAGATAATACTACATGGCTTGCTGTGTCGTACCAGATTTACACGAGTTTTGTTTTTTTAATATTGAACTGCGAGCGAAAGCGAGCTGTTCACTATTTGAAAAAGCAACGAGTGTAAATCTGGTACGACACAGCAAGCCACGTAGTATTCTGTTTATCCTACATACTGTACTAACGTGTATTTCACTGAAAATGTCCTGCAGTCGAGGCAGCTAAATTGAAGACGCTTGTTTTGGAACCTCGATCTCTTCTAAAGCCTCGTGCAATCTATCACGTCAAATCAAAGAAACGTCACTCTGAAAGTGTGGCGTGACGTGTTAGTTCTAACAAGAAGAGCAAACGCTCGATCAAGTCACTTTCGCAGTTCTGAATATTATATGAGGCATCAGATGGACAGGTTTGTTTGTTTGTTTGTTTATTTGTTGCTTAACGTCCAGCCGACTACGCAGAGCCATATCAGGACGAGGAAGGGGGGGATGAAGGGGGCCACTTGTCAAGCGATTCCTGTTTACAAATGCACTAACCCATTACTTGTGTCCCAGCAGGCTTTAGTAAAACTAAATTAATACCTACTGGAAGATTACCAGTTTCCAGTATGTTAAAATAGGCTTAACCTATCTACTGCTGGACTTACATCAGAACACTAACAGATTAAACTATACATGAATCGCGAGACAAGCGGCAAGAGAAGAGATTTTTGGAAAAAAATACAGGTGAATGAGCAAGAAGGCAGAAAAAAGAAAAGAATTCATGAAGAAAAAGAGAGCATGACAGGAAAGAGGAACCAAAAATCTACCTAACAGCAAACTAGAAAGCTCCTGCGGTTCCAAAAACAGGAGGGGCTTTTAATTTCATAACCGCAGTGCCCCACTGCGGGAATCAGATGGACAGGAAGAAATTGCTATTCACAACACAATGAGTCACGTTCACATAAAATTTGAGCCCGGTCACTTTTATAGTTTCCGAGAAAAGCCCAACGTTAAGTTGTGTGTTGCCGAACAGAAAAGGCTAGTTATCTCCCTTGTTTTTCTGATAACGTTCGTAAAAGGCTACAGATGTAAATACTTTGATGTAAAGAATAATCCTACAAAGTTTCAATCACATCCGATGAACTTTGTCAAAGATATAAAATGTCTAATTTTTCCTTTGACGCTGACCTGTGACCTTGAAAAAGGTCAAAGGTCAACGAAACCATCGTTAAAGTGTAGAGGTCATTGGAGGTCACGACTAAACAAAATATGAGCCCGATCGCTTTGATAGTTTCCGAGAAAAGTCCAACGTTAAGGTGGTGTCTACGGACGGCCGGCCGGCCGGACGGCCGGCCGGACAGACTAACACTGACCGATTACATAGAGTCACTTTTTCTCAAGTGACTCAAAAATTCATCGAGGGTAATTAGCAAGCACAACTTTATTTCTATAATGACGTTTGTCTCGGTGACTTTGGCATCATTAGCAGTGAAAAAACAGGTCCCTGTCAGACTCGCTTGACATGACCTCATTTACATGATATACACACGTGTGATTTGAACGATTATTATCTCACGGGTGTCTCTCACACGTATGTAGGATATATAGACGTATATCCCATGACCTCCCTTCTTTGTCTCTGTTACTTCAGTATGGGTATATATATGTTGTATTTTTATAGCTCAATAAATACATCATGGACTCCAAAAAATATATGATAGTGCAGATTCCGATTTGGGCAAAGAACTACTTTCCTCCCGACCTTTGACCTTGCGCCAAACAAATAGATTGTAATACACTCTTAATTGTTTTGCTGCTAAAGAGTTCTATCCGCAGTTTTATTAACCCGTGCATAACACTAGTTTGAACAGTCGAACACTATCACAATGCCCATGGCTACAAACCAAAACAAAAAAACGAGTACCCTCCCTTGCATCGAAGCAGACGACTGTTCGTGAGAGTCTGTCACAGTGTCGGTGTGGGAACTGACAGAAGCTAGGGAGCACAGATAATAGAAGCCCTGTCACATAGACTAATCACACAATCAATACACATTTGGCTCATGTTTTAAATGACAGTTTCGAGTTTGTTAGTCAAACTCAAAGCAACAACACTGGTCTGGTGTCATGCGTAGCGGGACCCAGAAGCGTCCGTACTGCATGGTTTGGGGTGGCTTCGCTTCGTATCAACCATCGGCTGTTTCACGTGTTTTGCGAGCAAGTCTACTCTTTTGCCTGGCTCTGCAGTAAGTCCACATTGGCGATGAAGGTATCCAAGAACTTAACATGTGTGCATTTTTCCGTAATCCAGTCATATTCCTTCAAAATGCAATCAATCGGCGGTGACAGACTTGGTGTCAGCAATTCGCGACTTCACCAAATTGGTCCCGTTTCCTCACACCCATACCAGT
>NC_090246.1:14353256-14408256 GCF_037325665.1 Littorina saxatilis
GTAAGTGGTTTCGAAAATTATGAGCTGGTTTATATTGTATTTCTTTGCCTTTGAATGCGTGCGTTCGTATAAATGTATCGATCTATTGTCGGTGTGCTTATAACATTTCTTTTGAGTGGTCTGTCGGCTCATCTACCCAATGATTTATGTATGTACGAGAAATCATTATTTTGACAGGGGAAAAGAGAGCTTTTGGAACGGCAGAGGGAATACCACGCTTGGCTCGGGGGGAGGGGTGCATTTTTTTTTCCTGCCTCTTTTTTCTTCTCTTTTTGTGTGCTTTTTGTCGCATCACTTTCTCATCCACATTACAAAAAAATGACCTAAATCGGTCAAGCAGAGTCTGAACGTTAATTAAATACCAACGTCAGAGTTAATATCACCTTCATCGAACATCTCCGACAGTGACCCCAAAACTGATTGAACGAAGCCAGACACAGAGTAATGCAGTTCTAAACAGAAACAGAAACAGAGCGCACAGCAGACGGTGCAGGTTTCAACATAAGCACAGGAACTCCAGGTAAAGCTGACCTCATCACACGAACAGAAGGGGGGAAGTTAAGATAGACTCAGCCCCCTACTTCAGTGTATGGGAAACAGGGTAAAACGATAGGTGAAAACAGGGTTATTAGGTTAGACACTGGCGGTTACTTTAGTTGTCTGCGAAGTCGTTAAAACCATCGCTGCAAATGTGTAGATAAACGCTTGCTAATTATGGTGAGAGGTTGGGGTCGGAGGTAGTTGGGAGGGGGGGGGGGGTCTTCTGAGTGTGTGTGTGTGTGTGTGTGTGTGTGTGTGTGTGTGTGTGTGTGTGTGTGTGTGTGTGTGTGTGTGTGTGTGACGTGCGTAAGCATCTCAACTCGGTGATAAAGCGGGTTCAGAGAGTTGTTTAAACTAAGCGAACCTGGAAATGATCACCTCCCCCCCTCCCCACAAAACGCAAAAATAAAGGTAAGAAATAACCTGGCTTCAAATCATCCCTTTTGCATTCAACAAAATCACTGGGAAGCTGATCTGCACACAAACTGCCAGAAAGCCGAATTAATTGCGCAGGATGTGTGTGTCTGTGTCGTTTTGTTGCGTGTGCATGAGAATTTCTCAAGCGTGTTCACCCTTTTTCTGTTCGCTTGAGTGTTCAAACTTTTTCCACTCGCCTCAGTAATCATTTCCTTCGTGGTTTTGTACTGTTAATTTGACTCACCCTGGCCGTTAGAGAAATTCCCCGTCGCGATATAACCTTCGTGGTTGAAAACGACGTTAAACACCAAATAAAGAAAGAAAGATTTTCCTCTTTCGAAATGTATTGAAAATTGTAGAGCTCACAACAACTTCTGCTTGCAATTCTAATGTGCGTCTTTTCAAACAATGACAGGCTGAGATCGTGTTTCTCCGTTATATTTATTGCTTGTTGACAAACTGGCGAGACTGGAGAGAAATAAAAATTGACGTTCCGACTAAATCACAGAAGCTTAGCTGGCAAAAATAACTGCTGACATTGAGGGGAAAAAAGGCATCTGTTAGCCCTGTGCCCCTGTATGTGTCCAAGCACTGTGTTGACACTGCTGCGTGTTCCAAATGTCACCGAGCACACCGGAAAGTTCTGACATGCGAGTGACAGTTAGAGGAGTCAAAAATAAAAACATCACCTCGTCGACGGCGGAGAGAGAGAGAGAGAGAGATAGAGATAGAGATAGAGAGAGATAGAGATAGAGAGAGACAGACAGACAGACAGAGAGACAGAGACATACATACAGACAGACAGACATAGATAGATAGATAATTTAATTTATAGATAGATAGATAATTTATTGCCAAGTGTACAATACATGAATGAACATAAAAAATACACGAGGAAAGCAGCTTGCTGTGTGATAAAAACAAAAATGAATAGCATTCATACATCACTGGCGCATAGCATCATACATACATGGGTAAGACAATTTGGTATCACAGTAACTAATACATACACTATACAGACATTGTGAGGACTATGAAACTCTAAGAGCTATCGGAACCACAATAAAAGAAAGAGAGGGATAAGGGAAAGAGAGAGACAGTCAGAGAGAAAGAGAGAGAAACAGACAGACAGACAGACAGACAGATAGACGGACAGAATGAAGGAGAGATGCAAAGGCAGAAAATATCGACCGCGCAGATACACGGGAGGGTTGGGGGAGGGGAGGGGGGTACAGGCGGGCTGAGACACAAAGGTAGAGACTGTCCAACGGTCATTTCACCACAGAGACAGAGAAATCACTGACATAACATATAGACAGGCAGTGGGAGGGTTGACCAAATAGACTCAGTCGTTTCTATCCAATTGTTTCTTTATATATATATAATATATATATATGAGACTGTGCCAAAAGGTCAGGTGTCATGTCTACTGTCCCGAATGACACACGATTGCTGACATTTCACCATTGCCAACAGAATAAACAAATAAGAAATAGGTAGAAAATGAATGTGAAAACTGACTTTAATTGTTGATCAGTATTTTCTATACCACTAACAAATAATCTACTTGCACATAGCTGTTTGGCAAATGTATGTTGCATGGGACACACTGACATGAAAGTGGAAGATGTTTTTCCCTCTAGAGAAACTACATATCAAGTTACACTTTTTGTGCTCTTCCATTCCAGTTGGCAATCAATTGTTAACGCATGTTATTAGAAAAAATAGAACGAAAACAGATTAGATAGAATGAAAAATGTACTGGTGATGTCATTTGGGACATACTGACATGAAAACGTCACCTTTTGGCACAGTCTCATATGTGTGTTCCGTCTATCTGTCTGTCTGGCTGGCTGGCTGACTGGCTGGCTGTGTGCCTGTCTATCTGTTAATGCACGCGTTCGTCACAATGATATTTTGAACGTAAAAGATGTTATGTCTTCCTGAATGGCTATCCGTCCTCCTCCGTCTTTTTCTTCTTCACTCTAGCGTCTATACGCACGGAAGCCGGCAGAGTACATTGTGTGTTTTACCAAATGCATAATGACACGTCTTTTCCAGTCAATGTTCAATCCGTCCGTTCTGCGTATCGATCACAGGTGCTGATGTAAAAACGTATTTCAACTGCTTCTACCTTCCCTGGGTCGATCGGCGAGACGCCACCTTAAATCAATAGGGTAGGGAGGCCACGCAGAAAGTGTTTGAATAAGTGTCAGATTTGAGATAAAGGCTGAAATAAACAATGTACACAGTGTTGCGTTGATGTTGTGGGTTTTGTTTTTTTGGTGTTTCTTGCGCGTGAAAATTGCACATGCATAAACATTAGTTTAACTCTCTCTCTCTCTCTCTCTCTCTCTCTCTCTCTCTCTCTCTCTCTCTCTCTCTCTCTCTCTCTCTCTCTCTCTCTCTCTCTCTCTCTCTCTCTCTCTCTCTCTCTCTCTCTCTCTCTCTCTCTCTCTCTCTCTCTCTCTCTCTCTTTTGTTGATGTGGTTGAGTGCATTGCGTAGCTGCTGGTTATTATTCAACTATGTCCTTTGATGTATGTTGTAGTTGAGGATGTATTTGATGAGGCACCAGCCATCCCCTGGACACACCCATACATGTATGTATTGTGCGTGTGTGTGTTTGTGTGTGTGTGTGTGTGTTTGTGTGTGTGTGTGTGTGTGTGTGTGTGTGTGTTTGTGAGAGAAGAAGTGAAAGTCAGAGTGTGTGTGTGTGTGTGAGAGTGGGAGAGAGAGAGAGACTGTCATGTTTGATATATATATATATGTACCGGTTGTAACGGGTCAGTTGGCTTAAACAATAAACTTTCTGAGTTCTGAGAGCTCTCTCTCTCTCTCTCTCTCTGTCTCTCTCTCTCTCTGTCTCTCTCTCTCTGTCTCTCTCTCTCTCTCTCGCTCTCTCTCTCTCTCATGAACAACTGGAAGACAATTCAGATGGTATGAAGAGAACATCTGAAAAAACAAGGTCTTAAAGGGGGGTAAATCGTAAATTGGGGGGGGGGGTATGGATGTGAGTCTAAAACATGGGTGTTCCTCTGTATTTTTACATCCGATTCAAAACCAAGCTGGCCCAAGGAGAAAGACATCATGAAATCGAACAGCAGTTTTCTGTCCAGACGCCATCTTCTCCCTCAAAACCAAGCTGGCCCAAGGAGAAAGACAGCATGAAATCGAACAGCAGTTTTCTGTCCAGACGCCATCTTCTCCCTTCGCCAAAAACACTGTCCTTTTCACGCATAATAGCGAAGCAAGCACGCCAGAGCCTACGCACAACGCGCAAGTGTTCCACTGGACGCAAGACATGACGGCTGCGTGCCCTATTGGATTGACATCTAACCTACGCGCGCCGTATTGGAAACACGACTCCAGGCCCTATTGAGGTGACATTTGCAGCCCGAAACAGCGCCTCAAAGGTTAATCCCAGATGCACCATAAACTCGTCAGGAGAGTCGGAAAGTGACAGCACTGTCGATTCTTTTTAGTTGGTATGGAGGAGATTTTACGGCTGAGGTAAAATAATCGTAACAACTTTCGTCTATTAGTTCCGATACTCTGAAAGAAACTAAAGTGAACTTTTCAGAAATAGATAATAATTATGTTAAAGGTAGTAGGGTGTTAAACAATAATAACGCCCGAAAGAAAAGGAATTGTGTTAAGGTGTAGGAGAAAAAATAAAAATAGACAGGATAAATACCGTTGAGAATACAAATATGAATGCCAAACAAGCGTATGCATAGGAGAGAAAGCATGTCCATGTATAATACCAAAGACAGAAAACTCTCTCTTCGATGAGAGAATACAAGTGAAAACGATACACTAACTGAATGTCAATTAAGATAGGAAGAGCTAGTAATGCTCTACAGTCACAAAGGTCAGACGGAGTAATTTACGGACAACAACTGAATAAAAACAGCAAGAAAAACATCAAAAGGTTAAAAAATGTGCGGGTCAATAAATCAGAATAAAAAAATAAAAACATTTGTGACAGTCTGAGCGTGTGTGATGGAAGCGTAGTCAGTCTACAGGTACACTTGCCTACTGTTTACCAAGTTGGATTATTAAATAATGATGTGTTTGTGAAGCAGTCGAGTGTGTAGAGATAGTATTCACTAACAAGAACGAAATTCAAAATCCTAAGCAGTAATGCTTCCGTCTCTTGAAAAAAATTTCCAACAAAGATGGTGGGATAAAAATTTCAAAATCACAAGCAGTAATGCTACCGTCTCTGGTAAGGATTTTCCAACAAAGATGGCGGGATAAAAATTCCTAAATCCCAAGCAACAAAGCTACCATCTCTTGTGAGGATTTTCCAACAAAGGTGATGGAATAAAATTCCAAAATCACAAGCAATAATGCTTCAGTTCCTTGGATAGATTTTCTAACAAAGATGGCGGGTAAAAAAAACAACCAAGAAAGACCTGAAGACTAAGCTCTCAGCCCAAAAGATTCGTGGACAATCTGGGAAACCCAGAAAGCATAAAGTAGGAGAGAGCGAATATCAACACGCCACAGTGGGGTTACTTCGTCCAGTGCTGATTAGCGAGAAGGAGCGTCCCGGATGAAAGTCCCGAACCACAAGTCGGATAATAAAACCATCAGCAGATGAAAAAGGCTCGTGCTAAATCAGTATTGTTCGTGGTTCTGGGCGTGAATTATCGCCAGCTGTTTCCACAACGACAGGACAAATTCATCTGCTGAAAATAATCTGCTAAAAATCTTTAATATTGCTTGGCATGGAAACTAGGCAAAAAAAAAGAAAAAAAGGTGTGGTTACGGTAACATAGCCAAAAAAAATAGGGTAGGTAGGTAGGCAATCACTTTTTTTTTGTTTTAACTTTTTTTTCTAATGTGTACAAATTAAACCTACTTGACAGGGAAATAAGTGTGCGACACGGGCGCTTTCGCTTTCATTGCGTTTTTTGCACTCGTTTTTTTTTTTTTTTTTTTTTTTTTTGACAAATGTAATAAAAAGTTATAGGATCGGCCCCTAAAAATAGGGTAGGTCGGGTTACCGTAACCACACCTATTTTTTTTTTAGGCCCTACTATCAAACAAAATCAAATGCCAGGTATGGAACTCCATGGTGGCCGCCTGACATTATCTGAACCGAACGTGTACTGAGATAAAGATGTAATACGAAACCCAATAAAATCCAAAACACCTTTGTTTGTTTGTTTGTTTGTTTGTTTGTTTGTTAGTTTATTGTTGTGTCTTGTCTCGATTATCCAGGAGGTCATTCGAGACCTATTCAGCATCGATCTTATTCTCTGTTTTCTTCTCGCCCTTCTCTGAAAAACTATTCACATGCCAAAACACCAATACAACTGTTCGATTGACAAACACAACAATAGAAGACCCACCAAAGAGGCTACCACTGTCCATGTTGTGGCTGACATTGGATGCACATGTCTGTGATATTCACGAGGCCTGTAAATGTCATGCAATGAATCTTGCTGTTTTCCAACCTTTCTCAACCTCGGGACAATCGACAATGACACGTATGTCTTGTGTCGATATATTGTCAACTAGAATGAATACCCGCTTCGCCGGGTAGCCGGCTTCGCCGGGAAGAAGTACTTAGAGCCGTACGCCGGCTTCGCCGGGTCCGAACAATGGACCCGCCAAGCTTAGGTCCCTCCCAGATTCGTGGAATGGGAACAGCACGAAAATGATTCAGTGGCCATAATGCCATTCCTGACCATATCGAGTCCCATCCTTGTCGACGAATGTAACCGTGTTAATCACCTTTGGAGGCGAACTCCACTCAAACAGGATTGAGCAATTTAGAGCTTATCTCTAAGCCCTTTTGAACTGTTATGGCTTCTCAAAGGAAGGCCAGTACATACAAATATACAAAAGCCGCCAGACCACATCACAAACAGAACTGAACAATCCACAGGTGTTGCCCACATAGAGAGAGACACACACACACACACACACACACACAAACACAGAGAAGCCGTATATATAGAGAGATAGATGGCAGTGTATTTTTCGCGTGGCTATAAATTGATTCGACCTTTGCACTTTCACAGTGAGGATAATTTACGGGTCCAATTTACGTTCTGGACACTGCGGTGACCTTCTAAAAATAGTAACAGAACGCCGGGAATATCCGAAGATGCCCCCTCATACTATAGTGCACCATACGAAGGAAGGGAGGTAAACGCTGAAAACATGGAGAAGATAAGGAAGAGTTACTGGGAATGGTGAAATGAACAGAAAACCCAAAATCGGTTCAGTGCTGCGCGCTGAGAGCACGTGTTGAAATATCTCATCGATGATATTGTGTCCGGGGTGTAGCTGAATACGGTGTCCAAATTTGAAAAAGATCCACCGAGAACTTTGGCTTTGGTGTGTCGGTATGGGGGCCCGGGTAGCTGAGGTGGAACCAAAATCGGTTCAGCGCTGCGCGCTGAGAGCACGTGTTGAAATATCGACCAGGTTGTGTCCTGTCCCGGGTCTACCTGAATATGCCCACCAAATTTGAAGCAGATCCATCGAGAACTTTGGCCGTGCATCGCGAACTCACACACAGACACACAGACAGACACAAGTCGTATATATATATATATATATATAACTGCCGCTGGCGCTTCACATGACTGATTTCCTAAAGAAATCTGACACACACACACACACACACACACACACACACACACACACACACACACACACACACACACACACACACACACACACAAATTGTCACAGTTGGGGAGCACTACCAGTACCAAATCGTGTTTCTTAACTTTCACCGGACCACACTTTGCACTACACGGTTCGGATGATGTGGTCGTCTGTGGAATGAAAGCTTTCTGTCAAATTCTTTCGTTGAGATGAAATAATGCTGATGGAAGGACAAGGAATACTGCTTTCTCGTACACATACGTGTGTGGAGGCAGGGGGTCTCGGCAGGAAGCCCCGCAGGGGGAGGGGGGGCTCCAGAGCTGCGGGGAGGCAGGAGGGAGACGTAGTACATAGAGAGACAGAGGTAGAAAACAGATGAAAACACACACACACAATTTAAGTTTTAACTGACACAGGTCTCTCTCTCTCTCTCTCTCTCTCTCTCTCTCTCTCTCTCTCTCTCTCTCTCTCTCTCTCTCTCTCTCTCTCTCTCTCTCTCTCTCTCTCTCTCTCTCTCTCTCTCTCTCTCTCTCTCTCTCTCTCTCTCTCTCTCTCTCTCTCTCTCTCTCTCTCTCTCTCTCTCTCTCTCTCTCTCTCTCTCTCTCTCTCTCTCTCTCTCTCCCTCCCTCCCCCATACATCCACCCAGCCCAAGTGCTGAGATAAAGCACCATGAAACCTTCACCACCCAAAGATAGATTTCGCCAGTTTATTTCTGCACGTACCCCAGTGCACGACCTAGCACCAGCAGTCTTTGATGGCTTGCCTTTTTTCCCTTTCTCTCTGTATTTTTTTTTTTTTTTTTTTTTTGCACCCACACCGAGCCGGTGAGATGCCAGATCAGAAAGTTGAGGGGAAGGGCGATTAAGTTTGGCCGTAATGACTCACACAACGCCAGACACATCCAATCAATACCTGAGATCACCCGCATTGTCTGATGAATGCGGCTCAAGTTGCCTGCTTGTTGTGCACTCTCCTCTCCTCTCCTCCAGTCCTGTGTACACTGCTACGCGGCAGCATCCCCCCATCCAACCAACCCCCCTACTCCTCCTACGCCTCTTGTCACCCCACTACGTCCAATATATTATATCTCTTTTGTCTAGGTCTCTCTACATCCTCTGTTTAATAGGGTGCTTAAAGTTTCCGCTCTCTCTCCTGAGCCATACATTCCCTCACCAACAAACACGACTATTAGTTAGGTCCAGATCCTTACTCCCGTGACCATTCTCTGGCTGCAAAGGTTTGACGATTGATTTGACTTCTATGGACCCTTTAGAACAAAATTAGACCCCCCTACACCTTCGAAAAATGCTGGCATTTTTCACCAGAGGCCAAAATCCAAGATGGCCGCCAGCACAATCTGGAAAAATCAAGTTTTGAACCAAAGCACCTAGAATTATGTACAAAGACACTTTTTCGGGTAAGTCGACCATGAGGATTCCGATTCCGATATTAATTTGACGTTACGGCATCATTTTCATCCAGAAATTCAAGATGGCCGACATCCGGTAGTGTGAAAACTAAACGTTTTAACGGTAGCACCACAAATCACCCTTTGCCCTTCTTACTGGGAGACCATCCCGTGTTCGTCCTCATCACCCTGCTCAAGGCCGAGAACCCAAACAAATACCGTGACATTGTGCCCTTTCTTGGTCCCTTCCATACACAGTGTGTGATGATGAGTTCTATCTACAAACGCTACAAGGGGAGTGAGCTAGGGGACGTACTCGTGGCGGGAGGAGTTGTTGCTGAGGGCTCCGTTGATCGTGCGCTGCAAGGCAAACATTACAAGAGGGGACTGCGTTGCTTGAGGCTTATGTATGAGGCGCTTATGAGTCAGCTAGTGCAGGGGAGGCTCACGTCTGACCTGGGTGGTGAGACTAGGGAGAACCTGAAGATCCTCAGAGATACAAGTCTCTCCAAAGAATCCCGCGCTGCTGCTCATGAGGCACTGGAGGAGGATGCTGACCTCGAGAGCCTCATCACCAACTTATTCACAAATGTGGAGGGCAGTGACATGGCGGACTACTGGAGGGAATTCCTGACCATGACGGACGCGCTCATGCAGAATGTACACGCGGTCCATATATGCAACTGGGACGGGTACGTCACATCTCTGCGAGCCATGCTGCCATGGATGGTGGCGTACGACAACAACAGATACGGACAGTGGCTTTCTGATTTCTGGGCGATGCTGACAGCTCTCCCTGCTGATCAGGTCGCCTTTCTTCGTACTGACTTTGCTCAATCCATCACAGGAAACCCTTACTCCAACATGGCCTGGGACATGTGGATCGAATGCACCATGAACAAGGGCAGCAAAATGAAAGCTGGCTGGCTCTCCATTCTCCAAAATGAGAAGCAGCTGCTGGTGCACTCGAGAAATGTGAACAATGTGGCCAGGATTCGTGCAGCTCATAACGTCATGGTCAACCGAAAAAAAACCAACAGAAAGCACACGGAATGCGGCCCAAAACGGATGCGAGAAGATGAGCAGTGTGTGCAGGACCTGGTCGCATGCATGTATGAGTTTGACTCAATTCCGTTTGACACTTCCTCACCCACCCTCCGCATGCTACAGTCAGCCATGCTTGCCTCTGATGAGCTGGTTGCGGATTTCAAGTCAGCCCATGGTGCAGGGGAGGAAAAGCTGACCAGCTTCTTGCGAGAGAGGGTGTTCAGTAAGAATACCTCCCTCCATGCACCCGTCCCTCTGAGCAAACGCTTGACGTTTGCCAAGATGCCCGACTTGGAGAAGCCCGGGGAGGAACTCAAGGCGAGAGCTGCTGAGATGGAACGGAGCGCTCTCAAGGCAGTAATCGACCTGGTTGAGGTCAGTCAACTTGTGGACCTCTCTGAGTTGTTGGAACATCGTGTTGTCGAGGAGTGTGTGGCCTTATTCAACCCAAACGGCACATATAGGAAGACACAAAAGAGCAAGCTCATCCATAGGCTCTCTCTGCAACCTGTAGAACTGCAGGATCCCTACATCGCTCTCATCGACATGGGCATGATCTGGAGGATGGCAACGCCATCAACAGAGGATCGACAGACGCAAGATGGTGCCCCTTACACGTGGTCAGACTACGCCCACAAGGTGTCATCCATCATCATTGCCCGTCATGGTCATGCTGAACGTATTATATGTGTGAACGACCCGTACAACGCAACATACTCAACCAAAGATGATGAGCGAGACCTGCGGGTACAGGGTCAAGCACATGTCCCCAACACCTACATGAAATTGAGCGACCCCTTCCCCTCTGCCCACGCGTTCAAAACGCTGCTGTGTAGTGTCAGCAACAAGGAGCGGCTACAAAAGCTTATATGTGACCACCTGAGAGACTTTGCACAGAGTGTTGATGCAGAGATTGTCTACTCTGTTGGCCCCCACTGCACCAACTTGTCAACCCAGCAACCATTGGAGAACTACAGCTTTGAGCAGTCTGAGGCTGACACTGTCCTCTTTTCCACATATGCAGTTCTGCGCGAATCAGGTTACAGTGGCCCTGTTGTCATTGATGCCGCTGATACGGATGCCTATGTCGCGGCTGCAGTCATCTCACAGCAGCTGCCAGGAATCCTCTGCATCAAGAGGAAGCAGGAGACGGTCTTCTGCCGTGGCCTGGTGACTGACGAGATGGCAGACTGTATTGTGCAGCTTCACTGTATGACAGGCTGTGATGCCAACTCAGGTTTCTACGGCAAGGGTAAGACGTCAGTGTTTGACCGGGTTGCAAAGAGCGCTGTGGCCCGACGGCAACTCTTGCAGTGCGGAGATAGCCTTGACCCTGAGGAGGAGGTGCTAGAGGAGCTCTTCCAATTCACGCGACATGCAATCTATGGCGACAACAAGAGTAGCACCATGGCTGAGGCCCGTGCAGCAAAGTGGAAGGCACTGAAAAACAAAGCATTCATCCGTCTGCCTCCAGATGCAGACAGCCTACGCCAACACTGCCTCCGTGCAAACTACTTGGCATATCTAGTGCGTCATCCCTTCCTGAAGAACCACCCCACGCCACTTGGAAACGGCTGGGAGCTGGTGGGTGGTCGCTGTCGCCCTGTCCGCCACACGCAACCTGCTCTCCCGATACACCTACCTATGCACCTACCTGCACAAGGGCCAGCTGAAGAGAACGAGGAAGATGAGAGCAATGAGGAAGATGATGATGATGATGATGATGATGATGATGATGATGTACAGAGGAGGGAGAATGCATTGGAATATGACGATTCAGAATCTAGCGAGGCAGCATGCTCTGATTCGGACTAATTTATCTCACCAATGTCATATTGATTCATCGATTTCATAGCACTGAAAGGAAGGACATAAAAGCACAATTGGTGACTTCTAAATGTGTATCAACTGTGTTGTTGTCATCTTTGTCCAAAGAAAGGGCCGAAAAAGTGCCATTTTCAGAGTAAAACGATTATTATTGACAGTTTGTAATTGGTTTCAACTGAAAACTGTTCATGTTACAGTTATTATACAGAGGTTATTTAGAAGTGTACTAAGTTCTCTTGTCATGCATTCAACAATTGCTTTACTGCAATAGATCCTTATGGAGGATGTTTGCTTGAAGGACAAAAGTTACGTTTTCGCTCTACTGGATGGTGGCCATCTTAAATTATTAGGGCCAAATGATGTCGTAACGTCAAACTAATATCAGAATCGGAATCCTCGTCGTCAACTCACCCGAAAAAGTGTCTTTGTACATAATTCTAGGTGCTTTGGTTCAAAACTTGATTTTTCCAGATAGCGCTGGTGGCCATCTTGGATTTTGGCCTCTGGTGAAAAATGCCAGCATTTTTCGAAGGTGTAGGGGGGTCTAATATTGTTCTAAAGGGTCCGTAGAAGTCAAATCAATCGTCAAACCTTTGCAGCCAGAGAATGGTCACGGGAGTAAGGATCTGGACCTAACTATATCGACTGGCTTTTCTGTTCGCTTTCCTGGGCTCTTTCCCAATGTCCTGTTCCCTTTTCTAGTTTCCTTCCCCCTCTCCCGGGCTCGCCTCCCCTACTCATAGACTTGTGTTTTCTATAAGCTTTTCCCCCCTTCCTAGGCATATTCCCATGATATGATCATGCCCCTCCCCCCTTACCCAGCCCTTATCCCCGCTTCTCACCTCGGCCCCCACACCTTTTTAAACAAAAGTCATTTTCTCTGTTCCCCTTACCCCAGGCCTTTTTTTCTCTCCCCAACCCCTCTCCGCCATCCCCCACCCACTCAGGCCCCACCCAAGTCCTCTTCTGTGCCCCCCCCCCCCCCCCCCCGTGTTTTTTTTTCTCTCCCCAGCCCCTCTCATCCACCCTTCTACCCTCACCTAGACATCACATCAAGTCCTCTTCTCTGCCCCCCCCCCCCCCTCCCCGTGTTTTTACATTTAGTCAAGTTTTGACTAAATGTTTTAACATAGAGGGGGGAATCGAGACGAGGGTCGTGGTGTATGTGTGTGTGTGTGTATGTGTGTGTGTGCGTGCGTGCGTGTAGAGCGATTCAGACTAAACTACTGGACCGATCTTTATGAAATTTGACATGAGAGTTTCTGGGTATGATATCCCCATACGTTTTTTTCATTTTTTTAATAAATGTCTTTGATGACGTCATATCCGGCTTTTCGTGAAAGTTGAGGCGGCACTGTCACGCCCTCATTTTTCAACCAAATTGGTTCAAATTTTGGTCAAGTAATCTTCGACGAAGCCCGGACTGTATTGCATTTCAGCTTGGTGGCTTAAAAATTAATAAATGACTTTGGTCATTAAAAATCTGAAAATTGTAAAAAAAAACACTATTTTTTATACAACGATCCAAATTTACGTTCATCTTATTCTCCATCATTTGCTGATTCCAAAAACATAAAAATATGTTATATTTGGATTAAAAACAAGCTCTGAAAATTAAATATATAAAAATTATTATCAAAATTAATTTGTCGAAATCAATTTAAAAACACTTTCATCTTATTCCTTGTCGGTTCCTGATTCCAAAAACATATAGATATGATATGTTTGGATTAAAAACACGCTCAGAAAGTTAAAACGAAGAGAGGTACAGAAAAGCGTGCTATCATTCTCAGCGCAACTACTACCCCGCTCTTCTTGTCAATGTCACTGCCTTTGCCACGAGCGGTGGACTGACGATGCTACGAGTATACGGTCTTGCTGAAAAATTGCAGTGCGTTCAGTTTCATTCTGTGAGTTCCACAGCTTGACTAAATGTTGTATTTTCGCCTTACGCGACTTGATTTTCTCTCCCCAGCCCCTCTCACCCACTCCTCACCCCTCACCTAGACATCACATCCAGTCCTCTTCTCTGCCCCCCTCCCCCTCCCCCTTTCCCCATGCATTTTTTTCTCTCCCCAGCCCCTCTCATCCACCCTTCTACCCACTCCTCGCCCCTCACCCAGACATCACATCAAGACCTCTTCTCTGTTTCTCTTCCCCCAGGCCTTTTTTTCCCTCCCAGCCCATCTTCCCACCCCCCCAAAAAAAGAATAAAACGCCGTTGCTGCTGGTAAGAATCGCTCCCCCCATTGCACCGTCAAGAGGCTGTCATCAGATGGCCCATACACAGCGAAGACATCCCCAGCGGCCAGACACAGGACAAGAGTTGATCGTGTGCCCGCATGCAACGCTCTATAATCAACTGGACACTGAACCGTGTGTGCACAGTATTATAGTCCCAGATGCAGAAGCGTGTAATCCAAGCAGATTGTCGACTGATTTTCGCAGTGGCACTGACTGACAATAGGTATGGATTGTCCGGTCACTTTGGGGTCATGAATGGGAAACCAAGAAAGCTGGATCTACCCAGAGCAGACTGATTTGTGCACTGATTCTGACAATAGTTGTCGGTTGTTCACTTGTTTTGGGGGGTCACGGCAAACCCAGATATCCATCTGCATAAAGCAGACGACAGTTTATATTGGTCTTTTACAACGCTTGTTGCTGCTGCGGAAGGTCATTTGAGGTCACGGCAAACGGGCGTAAAAGGCATGGCCCACAGGTCATTGTAAATGTGTAAAAAGAATGACATATTGTCACAATACTTGTGGCATGATTAAAAGTTGACATCCTATTAAATTTCACGGAGAAGCAACAACACTGCCTGCATCGATCAGAAGCCTGGTTTCGCAATTGCTATTGGTCAATGGCAGCAGCAGCTGCGCTAGAAAGGTGGTTTCATATCACAGTATTCGTGTGGGGGAAGAAAGGAAATGCTTCGCGATCTCGACAGCAATGATGATTAGAAGCTGTGAGCTGTCACTCAAATAACGAGACATGTCTGTACTAAAATTGACAGGTTTTCGCAATTGGCAGTGATATAATGGCAAGCTGTCGGGCCTTTGTAAGGTCACTGCAAACCAACAGGGACGCTACGCAGAACAATAAGATCCAACAGATCACAAAACCAACAGTGACGCTACGCAGAACAATAAGATCCAACAGATCACCGAACCAACAGTGACGCTACGTAGAACAATAAGATCCAACAGATCACAAAACCAACAGTGACGCTACGTAGAACAATAAGATCCAACAGATCACAAAACCAACTGTGACGCTACGCAGAACAATAAGATCCAACAGATCACTGAACAGACAGTGACGCTACGCAGAACAATAAGATCCAACAGATCACAAAACCAACAGTGACGCTACGTAGAACAATAAGATCCAACAGATCACAAAACCAACAGTGACGCTACGTAGAACAATAAGATCCAACAGATCACAAAACCAACAGTGACGCTACGTAGAACAATAAGATCCAACAGATCACAAAACCAACTGTGACGCTACGCAGAACAATAAGATCCAACAGATCACCGAACCAACAGTGACGCTACGTAGAACAATAAGATCCAACAGATCACAAAACCAACAGGGACGCTACGCAGAACAATAAGATCCAACAGATCACAAAACCAACAGTGACGCTACGCAGAACAATAAGATCCAACAGATCACCGAACCAACAGTGACGCTACGTAGAACAATAAGATCCAACAGATCACAAAACCAACAGTGACGCTACGTAGAACAATAAGATCCAACAGATCACAAAACCAACAGTGACGCTACGTAGAACAATAAGATCCAACAGATCACAAAACCAACAGTGACGCTACGTAGAACAATAAGATCCAACAGATCACAAAACCAACTGTGACGCTACGCAGAACAATAAGATCCAACAGATCACTGAACAGACAGTGACGCTACGCAGAACAACTGATAAGATCCAACAGATCACCGAACCAACAGTGACGCTACGCAGAACAGTAAGATCCAACAGATCACCGAACCAACAGTGACGCTACGCAGAACAATAAGATCCAACAGATCACCGAACAAACAGTGACGCTACGCAGAACAATAAGATCCAACAGATCACCGAACAAACAGAAGACTACACAGCACTAATAAAACATGTATAGCAGTAATTGTCCACTGCAGTGAACACGAAACGAAAGTTGTCTTTGAAGGATAAATGTTCCTGCTCAAGCAATGCAATTGAGGCTAAAATAGTAGACCAGTGGACTTTTTTTTTATATAATGGATTAATAGATTAAATATTTCTGGTTGCAGTCCGGACTGACGATCTAACAGCGAACGACAAGAAGAAGAAGAAATATTTCTGGTCTAACAGAAGCTCATACTACGGTATTGATAGTGTTTATCAGTATATTTATATAGGCAAGTGTCACAGCAACAAAAGTTTAATGTTTATCATAGAAAAGATTGTTTCACTGCCAAATTCGGCAATTACGCATAATTTATTAATTACGCACTACAGCTAAACCCCAAACTTCGCCAAGGGACGAATAGATTGTAGGGACGTTAAAAAATGAAAACCAGTCTCTCTCTCTCTCTCTCTCTCTCTCTCTCTCTCTCTCTCTCTCTCTCTCTCTCTCTCTGTCTCTGTCTGTCTGTCTCTCTCTGTCTCTGTCTCTGTCTCTCTGTCTCTCTGTCTCTCTCTCTCTCTCTCTCTCTCTCCTTAAAATCACTTAGCAGATCACATATTAAAAGAGCGCTAAAAGTAGTATTACTAAAGCACACTACCCTCACAGAGTTAGACTATACATTTAGGATCCATCTTACCTCTAAAGTCAAGACTGTTTTTTAACAAAGGAATCTTTATGCATAAAATTATATCCGAAACTCTACCCCAAACCATTTGTTCAAAATTCTCTTTGAAGAATTCACACCACCTTATGAAATTTAACACTCCTCTTCCTAGGATAGACTTATTTAAGTCTAGTCTAGTTTATTCAGGTGGCCGTCTCTGGAACGCTCTTCCGAATGCCTTACGGGAAGCTACCAGCACAGATTCTTTCAAAAACAAATATATATCCCATTTAATGAAAATAGTATATTCTTGATTGTTATGTCCTTTGGGACAGAGTCACTCACTTTTGATTTATAGTTTTGTTCACGAAATTATGATGTTCTGCATACTATCCATTGTCTTGCAGAGTTGAAGTACTATTACATAGTATTCTGACTCTAATTGACTTGCGCATTTTTGCTTTGCACCTTGTCATGAATAAACTACAATGTTTCATATAATGCACTTATGTACATAAACTTATACTATTTTACTAATTATGTAAGTATGTAGTAGTAGTTATTATAGTAGATTTAGTCCCTCTTTAGAGCGAGGGCCAGATGCAAAAAAGTATACCAATGCTTATTCTGTTACCCTCGTAAAATAAAGAACTGTCATTGTCAATGTCATTGTCATTGTCATGGTCTCTCTCTCTCTCTCTCTCTCTCTCTCTCTCTCTCTCTCTCTCTCTCTCTCTCTCTCTCTCTCTCTCTCTCTCTCTCTTACTCACTCTCACTCTCTCTCTCTTTTATCATTGTGTGTCTGTGCGTCCCAAGGACAGATTGGAAGAAAAGGCGTAGCCTTAAATCTTAATCCTTGTAAAATATAGTTCAATTCAATTCAATTCTCTCGCTCTCTCTCTCTCTCTTTCTCTCTCTCTCTCTCTCTCTCTCTCAAACACGCACACTCGTCGCACACCTTAAACAAACAAACAAACAAACAGAGTGTATGTTCTTTCTTTAACCGCAATAAAGTCGGTGAAGGGTTATAAAACAACATAACAAATGTAGGAACAGTTACTGATCGCAGTCACAATGCAAGTTGAGCTCTGAACACAATCTTCCACACGCCAACAAATCAACGAGCCTACTCAGCTACTGCACTGGAAATCGCTGTGTTGGCAAACTAAACGTTCCGTTTTTGTGTGGGATGTGAAAACGCTGAACAAATAAGCAACTGATACTATGCAACGTCTGTCGTCTTGACCGTGTGCGTGTGTTGTATAGTGTGTCAGGCTGTCTGTCTTTCTGAATTGACGATTTTTTTAGAAACACAATAATAACGTTGTGTTACACTTGTGTGATGTTTGCCAATCAGGATCAGGATCGATACATTGCAGGAACCGTTTTAGGTTATCATCGCAACGGAAATTGGTGTGTGCGTTTGTTGTTGTTGTTTATTTTTGTTGTTGTTGTTGTGCGCGCTTGTGTGTGTGTGTATGTGTGTGTGTGTGTGTGTGTGTGTGTGGGTGTATGTGTGTGCGTGTGTTTGTGTGTGTGTGTGTGCACTTTGTGTACGTACATGCATGTTTGTAATTAAAGAGAGAGAAAGAGAGAGAAAGAGAGAGAGAGAGAGAGAGAGAGAGAGAGCGAAGGAAAAGGTCTGTCTGTCTGAATGTGTGTACATGACGATAGACGTGTATGCGTGCCAGCTTACAATGACAGCAGGCACCAGACTGCGAGTGTGTTTCACACAACTTTTAAGTTTCAGCGCACAAAACGCGTGTCCCCGCTATAGTTCAACACTAAAAACACCCCACCATGACATCAACAATGCCTTATAGTCACGATCAAACCACAACACACACACACACACACACCGCACAGCCAATGCCACAAAGAAATCGCAAGAAATCGACTCACCTTTCAGTCACGCATGAGCAGCGACTGAGAATCAAAGAAAGTGCGTGACATGATGGCCGGGGAGGTCAGTGAAATCCTCCTGTAACCACTCTCGTGGTATTGTACTCAGCGGGAGACACACAGAAAGTATGTAAATCCTCCGCCACGTGAACCGAACCTTCTTTCGCCTCCGCCAATTTCACTGAAGTAGCAACTACTGCTGTCCGCTTCTTTTTCTTCCTCGTTGCGTCAGCTTGTCTCAGGGAATCCGACATCTCATAGATTTTCCCAACAGTGAGGTCGTATAGTAGTAGTACACTCTTTCCGCGCAACACGGGAGAGAAAAAACAAAACCACGCTGAAACGATGAAGGATGATGCAGCTAAGGTCGCAGCAAACACTGCATGCACACACACAAAACCCACGAGAAAAACGTGCTACCGGCGACCGGTTCGAAGAAGAGTGCTATGGACTGAAGGAAAAGGGACGACCAAAAGGCGGTATCCTGCCTGAACTGATTCGGCGCGATATTGTACCGTCTCTTCAGTAGCCTGATGTTGGTGTATGAAGGTATATCCCGCAGCAGAAGGGTTTTCCTGCAGTGGAACCAGAGTAATCAGGAAACGCAGAACTGAGAGCCGCGGAGGGAGGTCAGAGAGAGCACAAATCGCCGACGTCCCAACAAAGCGGCGAGCGCTACTGTACAATAACACACGGCCCGCACGCACGCACGCACGACAGCGCGATGACAAAGAGCGTGGAAGTTCCCGCCACGAACGAAGCAAAGAGGGAACAAAAATACTACACAAATCCTACACACCTCTGTCACACCGGCACTAGAGACGGTAGAACAGCTCCTAGACACACACTAGAGCTCGCACGGTACCGCTAATCTGCTCTGCTCGTAATCTATCACACAATCCGCGGAAGTAGCGATTACGACAGCATGAGGTATATTAATCCCCCTCCTTCGCCTTACCTGCCTACATGCACACCCTCAGCGGGCCAGTCGCTCACTCACCGCTTCTATTCCTGCAAGTCTAGAACCATACTCTGTCTCAGAACTCTCGACAAGAGATCGTTTACTGAGTATGAAAATAATGTGCACAGCCTGGTCTCAACATGAGAGAAGAGAGCTAGAAGCTCGCAGTAGTTTCGGCCGCTCTACAGAGGTCTGTTTTCCCTCTCTCCCTCTCTTTCTTCCTGCACTGCCAGCCGTCAGTCTCTCCTCCCTCCCTCCCTACCCCCTCCTCCTCCTGTCCCAGCTTTGTGAATTTCCATTAACCCGGTGACCCCGAAACGGCTGACTAGGAATAAAGCAGCCTCCAACCCCCCTCCTCAACCGTCTGCCTCCTGTTGCAGGCAGTCTGGGGTGTTCATTACCAGGTTTTCACTCAACGACAGATTGAGGAAGTAGGCGAAATTACTACATTTAGTCAAGCTGTCAAACTCACGGGATGAAACTGAACGCACTGTATTTTTTCACCAAGACAGTACAGCTTCGTCAATCCCCGCGTGAAGGAAATCGCTCACCTCCCACGTGCAAAACGTAGTGATATTGACACGCCAGATTAGCGCGGTAGCGTATTGTGCTAAGCAGGAAAGCGCGCTTTTCTGTATTCTTGTTAACTTTCTGAACTTGTTTTGAATACAACCTATAATATCTATATGTTTTTGGAATCAGGAAATGATAAAGAATAAGATGAAATCAT
This sequence comes from Littorina saxatilis, assembly GCF_037325665.1. Taxonomy (NCBI): domain Eukaryota; kingdom Metazoa; phylum Mollusca; class Gastropoda; order Littorinimorpha; family Littorinidae; genus Littorina; species Littorina saxatilis. The sequence goes on from NC_090246.1 coordinate 14,373,510, forward strand.
TTTTGGATCGATTTCTTAGATTTTAATCGTAAGATTAATTAATATATTTTCGTTAATTGTGATCACATTTTAAGAGTAAACATGACATATGTATATTTTTTAGATTCAGAATGTGATGCAGAATACGATGCAATCAATTTTAAATCTGTTTGCGAAAAATCGATTTTAATGACAACTTTAATGAGCAAACTCATTAATTAATTTTTTAGCCTTCAAACTGAAATGCAATACCAAAGTCCGGGCTTCGTCGAAGATTACTTGACCAAAATTTCAACCAATTTGGTTGAAAAATGAGAGCGTGACATTGCCGCCTCAACTTTCACGAAAAGCCGGATATGACGTCATCAAAGACATTTATAAAAAAGAAATGAAAAAAACGTCTGGAGATACCATACTCAGAATCTCTTATGTCAAGTTTCATGAAGATCGGTCCAGTAGTTTTCTCAGAATCGCCCTACACACACACGCACACATACACCACACCCTCGTCTCGATTCCCCCCTCTACGTTAAAACATTTAGTCAAAACTTGACTGAATGTAAAAACAAGGCTCCATTGATCACAACCAGATGAACAAATGACAGAAGATAAGGAATCCCTTAGCAACGGGGAGCCTTGTTATCACACATCCAGAGAGAACCAGTAATTATAGCCGGTGCTGGCAGCATAATATACTTGAATCTGCCAGTTTCTTCATTTAGCTTTCAGATCAGCGCACAGAATATAGATAGAATATGAGCTGAAAACTAGACACATGAGAGATGAAGTACCACAAACGAGCCAAACTACCTGGATCGGCTGATGTAATGAAGTATTGTATAACAGCCGTCGGATTGCGGAGTAGTATTACTGATAATAATGGTCTCGGTGAACGCGGAATGACCTCACCGGGACACCAGTGCCACAAGTTCCGGTCACTCAAGTATCAGTACCGATGCACCGTGTTATCATCTTCCGCCGGCTGCTGACTGAGCGCTTGTGTGCGAAAGGCAAACAACTTATATCAGTCACTGCCACGCCATGACACTGCTGCAAATGATGCTCGTGTCACTGACATGCACGCTGTGTCGATGATTTTTTAATCAACAGTGCTTATAGTCATAAGTGAATGACTGGGCCTTTCAATTCAACCTCTTCAATGAGAAGTCTCTGTAGGGCTTCGCCGGCGAACAATCACTGAGCCTCGGCAAACCCTCGGTTACATAATGAGTTGCGTGTATTCCCCTTCATTTCTGGGCGATTGTTTTCTGCGGTACCACGTTGGAAACAAGTTGAGTGAGTCACAGAAAACGTGGAGAGAAAAGGCCACACACGCGTCATGCCACATCCGATTTTGCGACTGGTGCAACAAGCATTCAGACAGACGACTCACACTTTCTCTCCGAAGCAGTCACCGATTCTGACTTTCCAGCGAGCAGTCTGCGAACTGACAAAGTGCAGCAGACGACAGCTTGCCCATCGGTCTGTGAGCGGTGTCTGCAATGTCGTCTGCTCAGACTGACGAGGCTCTTCTCCTCTCTACCATTGCCGTGAACCGAGCGTGTGACGACATTCGTGATCGACGGCCCGCCCGTTTTAGTGTGGTGTGCGATACTGAACTTCTAATGATTGTGGTGAAAACTGATCGTTGGATAAGGATGGAGAGAGAGAGAGTTTGTGTGTGTGTGTGTGTGTGTGCGTGTGTGTGTGACAAGCCGCTATATTCCCTCTGCCGTTCCAAGATCTTTCTTTTCCCCTGTCTAAACAATGATTTCTCGTACACACACTGACATACACACATATGAGGGCCCCAAAGGGTTTAAAATCGTGATCGTGATTGGCGTTTTTTGACCTTTCTGTGACCGTGATTGCCGAAATTTCCATTTCTGTGATCGTGATGGGACTTTGCCCGTGATCCGTGATGACAAAAAAATCAAGTCTCGTGATCGTGATCGTCATTTGTTTTCGTGATCGTGATGGGCATTATTGCAAAGCATTTTATTTTCAACGTACATTTTTCACAGCAGTATCACTCTATGATCCTCTATTCGTCAAGGAGCCAATCCCGATTGAAGGGAAGCAACAACACATTCAGAAATATGATTTTGACAGCGATTGCTTCCAAAGGGACCAATCACACAAAAAAAGAGATCCAATCAGAAGTCAAATTGCAAAAGTCTGCCAAATTTCATCCAATGGAAGGACTTCGTGCAAAAGTTTTGAGTGCATTCAGTCAAATTCGAATTCGAAGATCAAAAATGGCGTGCAGCGGTACTGTCATCGAACTTCTGTTATATTTTGTGGATTCAAGCCAGACCAAAGCAGGCGGCGAGAATGCCTTCCTTGGTGGAAAGGTCAGGCTACGGGTCGGTCTTTCCGAAGACGAAATATCAAGATATGTTGATCTATGTTGCTCTATGACTGTTCTGAATGTAGGCAAAGATCTTGAAATTTGTTCAAGATCTTTGAGTTTGAGTGAGATCATTGACATTGTCGACATTGCCACGTCCTGCTGTCACTCGCTCAGTGTGACCTCGACTGGCTCGAGATCGAGTCTGCGTGTAGCCAAAACCGAAACTAGAAATGTGTTTTTCATCCCAGCAACGTGGAAACGCTTGGCATAGATTCTAATTGTCGCTTCTTTGCATTGATTAAGCTTGGATTTATTTTAGCGCCTGTAAACTTTAATATCAACAATGGGTTAAATTCAGAAACAATGGCGGGGAGACGTGCCAGTTTGGGTCACTTGATCCTCATGTCAAAGACGATCAAAGTCATGTTCGTTGGGGATTTTGTCAGGCATGCTACTTTTCCGGTAATTGCCGGAAATCCGATAAAGCCGTTTTCAAAATCCGGTAAAGTCAAATTTATTCCGGTGAAATTGAAAAATTTCCGCAAAAACGATCCGTGTGAATATCGCGCAACGCGACCGGTCTCAATGAAGCCAGCGCACAGTAGTGTTGTTTTCACCAGTTTGGAGGTGTGTTGAATGGTGGTGGGGGGAGGCTAAAATGGGATTTTTAACAAGATCACAACACTATTACAGCCCTAAAAAATGATGCCCAGAATGCATCAGATTGCACAGATTTTAACTGTTTTTTGAAAAAAATTCCGGGGGGGACATGCCCCCGGACCCCCCTAGTTGGCTCGCCTGCTTCGCAGGCTCAGGCTTGTGGCTTTGCCAATGGCACTGCGCGCTTCTTTCAGGTAAAACCATTTTGGGCCTGTAGCATTCCTGTTTGTTTTTGAAGGCCATGAAACCAGGCGATGGTGTACCTCAAATTGTATGGCAAAGTTGAAAATAAAGAACCCATCACACATACATGTACTTTAATTTCAATCCACCCAATAGTTTTTGAGAAAATGGGTTTACATGATTTAGCTCTGGAAATGTGAAATTGTGCAAGTATATATTCATGTGTGTGAGTGAGGATGTGGGAGTTGAATGTGTATGAGTGGAGGGAGAGAGAGAGAGAGAGAGAGAGAGAGAGAGAGAGAGAGAGAGAGAGAGAGAGAGAGCGAGAGAGACAGAGAGAGAGAGAGAGAGAGAGAGAGAGAGAAAACAACATTCTTGTTACTGATTACAAATCATGATATGTATTTCTATGTGTGTATGAAAGAGAATTAAAAAAATGATAATAAAAAAGTGCAACAGTTCTCACTTTGTGTTTAATAAACAATAGATCCAGAGGAGCGAATTACTGTGTGGTTGTGTTTACTTTGACACGTGCTTTCTGTACATGCAACTTTTACCGTGACCGTGATTTGCCACTGGTGTTCGTGATCGTGAAAACAAAAATCAAGGTAACTGTGATCGTGAAAGCTATAATTTCCCTTCCCGTGATCGTGATGATACCCCCCCTTTGGGGCCCTCACATATTGCTATTTCATATGTTACGTGGATTTCCATTGGTCAATTGGGCAAAACTGAGCTCAGTGCAAAAGTGATATCGACGACATTTCCGTCGATATCAGTTTTGATATCGACGACCTCTTTATTGCTTCCCCACTTCAAAAACAAAAACACCTAAATTTAAAAACAGAACAAATATATATGAAAATGTAATGATCCCAGAATTTAGTTGAGCAAGTGACTAAAGACTTTTTGAAAGAAAAGACATTTTGAAATACTGAAAAGTACAAGAAAAGAGTGAACAAAAAGAAATAATAATCAGAGGGAGGGATATGGAACAGCCAAAACTGAGACAAATACTTTTGTAATTTCTTTACAGTAAATACAAAATGTCCAGAGAATTAGCAATATATCTAACATTGACTGACTGTGTGATGATATCTTCTGCTATTGGTCTGTTTCGACATTGATATCAAAATCTCGACCTCCGGTCTCGATTTTGATATCACTGTCTCAACAGACCATAGCAGAAGATATCATCACACAGTCCGTCAATATTGGGTAATACACACACACACATATTTTATAGACATGCACCCACAAACACACACACACATACGCTCACACACACACACACACAGACACACACTGAACAGAGAGAAACACACATACACATACACACACACTCGCACACACATACACACACACACACACACACACACACACGGAGAGAGCGGGAGGGGGGGGGGGGGGGCGGGTGATATGGTGGGCGGAGTGAGATGAGGTGAGGTTCCAGCTCCGGCCAGACATGATGACACAAAAAAATCAATGGTTGTGCAGTTTCGTGTTTTGGGCCCACAATCTTACTATGCAGGGATATTCAGCAGGCGCTGCTTTATGCTTTGCTGCGACTTATAACTGTGTTATGTCCCTTAGTGTTGGCTCGGCTAGGTTATGTTCACTACAGAAACTGTTTTTTAGATAGCTTCTTTGTGTGTGTGTGTGTGTGTGTGTGTGTGTGTGTAAGTGAGTGTGTGTATGCAGTTCGCGAGTTCTTTCCTTACACGTCCTGTGTACACTCAGGCCAAACAAAAATATATGTTGGTTTAGGGTAACGTGACCAAAAATGATAGGGTCAGTAGGTCGGTTTCTCTGTTTTTACATTTAGTCAAGTTTTGACTAAATGTTTTAACATAGAGGGGGGAATCGAGACAAGGGTCGTGGTGTATGTGTGTGTGTCTGTCTGTCTGTGTGTGTGTGTAGAGCGATTCAGACTAAACTACTGGACCGATCTTTATGAAATTTGACATGAGAGTTCCTGGGTATGATATCCTCAGACGTTTTTTTCATTTTTTTTATAAATGTCTTTGATGACGTCATATCCGGCTTTTCGTGAAAGTTGAGGCGGCACTGTCACGCTCTCATTTTTCAACCAAATTGGTTGAAATTTTGGTCAAGTAATCTCCGACGAAGCCCGGACTTCGGTATTGCATTTCAGCTTGGTGGCTTAAAAATTAATTAATGACTTTGGTCATTAAAAATCTGAAAATTGTAAAAAAAATATTTTTTTATAAAACGATCCAAATTTACGTTCATCTTATTCTCCATCATTTTCTGATTCCAAAAACATATAAATATGTTATATTTGGATTAAAAACAAGCTCTGAAAATTAAATATATAAAAATTATGATCAAAATTAAATTTTCGAAATCACTTTCATCTTATTCCTTGTCGGTTCCTGATTCCAAAAACATATAGATATGATATGTTTGGATTGAAAACACGCTCAGAAAGTTAAAACGAAGAGAGGTACAGAAAAGCGTGCTATCCTTCTCAGCGCAACTACTACCCCGCTCTTCTTGTCAATTTCACTGCCTTTGCCATGAGCGGTGGACTGACGATGCTACGATTATACGGTCTTGCTGCGTTGCATTGCGTTCAGTTTCATTCTGTGAGTTCGACAGCTACTTTACTAAATGTTGTATTTTCGCCTTACGCGACTTGTTTAATTTTTTTATTTCGTCGATTTTAAAGGAGGTTACTTCGCTAAGTCTCGGTATGGTTCGCAAATTGTGCCAAAAGTTTGTTTTGATTTTTTAGAAATGAGCTAAACAGTTTTAGGGTCGGCGGGAAAAAATAGGGTCGATCGGGTTACCCTAAACCAACATATATTTTTGTTTGGCCTATTAGTGATACAAACACTGAACGATTCTTGCAGCTGTCGTGCCTGCGCACCCAGTGACCCTTTTCCCCGTGTTAAATAGAGGGATGTCTTTACATGATTTTTGTTCATGTTTTTATTACATTTAGTCAAGTTTTGACTAAATGTTTTAACATTGAGGGGGAATCGAGACGAGTGTCGTGGTGTATGTGTGTGTGTGTGCGTGTGTGTGTGTGTGTGTGTGTGTGTGTGTGTGTGTGTGTGTGTGTGTGTGTGTGTGTGTGTGTGTGCGTGTGTGTGTGTGTGCATGTGTGTGTCTGTGTGTGTGTGTCTGTGTGTAGAGCGATTCAGAGTAAACTATTGGACCGATCTTTATGAAATTTTACATGAGAGTTCCTGGGTATGAAATCACCAGACGTTTTTTTTCTTCATTTTTTTGATAAATGTCATATCCGGCTTTTTGTAAATTATGATTAAAATTAAATTTTCGAAATCGTTTTAAAAACAATTTCATCTTATTCCTTGTCGGTTCCTGATTCCAAAAACATATAGATATGATATGTTTGGATTAAAAACACGCTCAGAAAGTTAAAACGAAGAGAGGTACAGTAAAGCGTGCTATGCAGCACAGCGCAACCGCTACCGCGCTGAACAGGCTCGTCACTTTCACTGCCTTTTGCACTAGCGGCGGACTACGGTCATTGTGAAAAAATGCAGTGCGTTCAGTTTCATTCTGTGAGTTCCACAGCTTGACTAAATGAAGTAATTTTGCCTTACGCGACTTGTTCTTATCATCATGATGTGTGTTTATAGTGCGTAAAATGAGCGTCGATGTTCTGTACTAATGACACACACATCTAAACACAAATGGTCATGCATCCCATTTCATCCCCATCCCATTTTCGCGACATTTCACATGCCAAGTGTCACTTTACAACCATGTCATGTACCATTAGCTCCACATCCCATTTTGGCGCGACCCCGTTTCGCCGTTTGCCCATTTCGCCCATCCCATTTTCGCGACATGTCACAGGTCAAGTGTCATTTTACCACCATGTCATGTACCATTTGCTCCACAACCCATTTTGGCGCAATCACGTTTCGCCGTTATCCCATTTCGCTCCCATCCCATTTTCGCGACATGTGACAGGCCAAGTGTCATTTTACCACCGTGCCCTTTTGTCGCCATGCCGTTTTGCCGTCATCCCATTTCGCCGCCATCCCTGTTTCGCGACATTTTGGATTGTGGCAAAATGGGATTTCGCGTAAACGGAATGTCTCCCTAGTTGAATAACGCAGTATAGTAGTATAGTGAGGCTTGGCAAGAAGAATAAATCAAAACTGGGATGGCAGCCAAATTGGATGGTGTCAAAATGGGATGTCGCGCTATTGTTATGACATGTTAGTAAAATGACTTGTGAAATGTCGCGAAAATGGGATGGGGGCAAAAAATGGGACGGCGGCAAAATGGGATTGTACCAAAATGGGATGTGGATCTTAAACCACCCCCACCACTCAGCGTAGAGGCTCTAAACAACAAATATTAGTAATAATACAGTCTACTTCGTTTATAACGTCGCCGGATATAACGTCACCCCGTTATATCGTCACCCAAACACCGGTCCCGGCTCAATTCCTTCTTTCCAAGACTATTTTAACCTCGGATATAACGTCACCGGATATAACGTCACCCAGTTATAACGTCACTCATCCATGTCGGTTATAACGTCATATCAATCCCCATATGCAGCAGTTTGCATGGTGAACGACTGTCAAGGCATGTTCATGTACCCTACACGTGTCACAAGTTTTGTGTGTAAACGGTATTCAAGTTTTTCCGTTTTCTCGTTGTTAGAGGCCCAAGGAAAACTAGGTTCAAGGCATAATCATTTTTGCTGCATGCGTTTTGTGAGTTCCTGTTCTATGTTTTTAGTCAGTAAGTGAAAAATGTTTCATTTCATTTCGCTTTGTGAGTTCCTTACTTAGGTTCCTCAGTGTTCTAGGTTTTTAATTAAAAGAAAAATGTTGCATTTCATTCGTTTTGTGAGTTCCTGTCTTGGTTTTTAATTAAAAAAATTTTTTTTTTAAAGTTTCATATCGAGCATACATGGTTACTCCTGCGCGAGCGCGTGCGAATGGATCTGTCTACTTCTGTCCTTCAATCACGCATATAAAAAAAAAACTCGATTATTGAAATGACGGTAGGAGAAGGTCGAGAGGATGAGAACAGACTACGACGTTTGTTTGTTTTTTAGTCCGTAGTATACTGCATGACTACAACTGCCCACGACGAGGAGGCTGAGCTTCACTTTCAACTGGGCGTTGTCGACAGGCTGAGTAGGTCGCTCAGGCTAAATTGTAAAGGTAAACACTAAGTGCAGTGAACCGACAAATTGAGAAAAGTGATACTGCAGTCTTGAAGCACTATTATGACTCTACTTGGAAAGCCATGGACGTTATATCAAGTGACGTTATAATGATAATAATAATACAGTAGTAGTCTAACGAGTATAACGTTCCGCTCACTAGATGTGGTGGAGACGGTGGATGGGGGAAAGGGGGTAACTATGAACCCAAAGTTGTTACTACCAGAACGATTGTGCGTAAAGGTGGGCAGCCAATCAATCAATCAATATGAGGCTTATATCGCGCGTATTCCGTGGGTACAGTTTTAAGCGCAGGGATTTTTATTTATTTTATGCAATTTATATCGCGCACATATTCAAGGCGCAGGGATTTATTTATGCTGTGTGAGATGGAATTTTTTTTACACAATACATCACGCATTCACATCGGCCAGCAGATCGCAGCCATTTTGGCGCATATCCTACTTTTCACGGCCTATTATTCCAAGTCACACGGGTATTTTGGTGGACATTTTTATCTATGCCTTTACAATTTTGCCAGGAAAGACCCTTTTGTCAATCGTGGGATCTTTAACGTGCACACCCCAATGCTGTTGACGAGAAACTTCTTCGTTAATAATAACAATATAAGTCAAATAGACAGTAATTACGTATAAGGACCCATTAAGTTCTCGTCATTTTTATTTCTTCGGACATCAAGGACAGGTCAAGATCTAGCAGAATATGAATGAACGACAGCCATGTGTGTGTGTGTGTGTCCTTAAAGCTAATAACGTCGGACACTATAATTAAAGACCGAGATTGTCGATGAAACCAGACGGAGCTTGACACTCCAACACTGAGGGCCCCAAAGGGTTTAAAATCGTGATCGTGATTGGCGATTTTTGACCTTTCTGTGACCGTGATTGCCGAAATTTCCATTTCTGTGATCGTGATGGGACTTTGCCCGTGATCCGTGATGACAAAAAAATCAAGTCTCGTGATCGTGATCGTGATTTGTTTTCGTGATCGTGATGGGCATTATTGCAAAGCATTTTATTTTCAACGTACATTTTTCACCGCTGTATCACTCTATGATCCTCTATTCGTCAAGGTGTTCGTGATCGTGAAAACAAAAATCAAGGTAACTGTGATCGTGAAAGATAAAATTTCCCTTCCCGTGATCGTGATGATACCCCCCCTTTGGGGCCCTCAACACTAGCAACCTGTCTCAGAATCAGCATGTAGCCTACAATACTGTACGTTGATACGATTGCCGAATTTCGGGGAAAAGTTTGTGTATACAATTTTGTATTCATGGTCTAGCCAGGTTTTGGAAATACGCAAAGAAGAGAATAATCCACAATTCTATATATGAGGAAGGGAATTAAAGATTATTGTAATAAGTTAGTTTAAAACTTACAACAATATGTTGTTGTGATTTTTAAACAACACTAATGTTGCACTTTCCATTTCTGCACAGTTTTATTAAAAAAAAGTCAGTACTTTAGAAAGGGACATAACTCTTGGACTCCGGATATAACATCACCCGCGCGTAAAAGTGACGTTATAACCGATGAACCGGATACAGCGTCACCGCGTATAACGTCGCTCAAAAACATCCCCCGAGGGGTGACGTAATATCCGGAGTCGACTGTAAAAGGCATGCATTACTTTGTGGAATGCGATATTTTTACATTTTTACATTTTTACAAATCGCGATTTTAGGTTCGACGTGATTTGTAAAATGTTTTTACAGTTGTACAAATCACGGGTTAACAACAGTGACCATACGACCCCCTACGACCCCTACGACCCCGGCGGGTTACGGGATCAGTAAGCAATAAGTAAGCAGTAAGTTGTTTGTTTACAGCTAAGAAGACAGGCCTTTCTCGCTAAAACTACCCTCTGACCCTTTCTCTCGTGGAGAAAGACGAGAAAGAAAGTTGCTTACTCACAGGGAGTCCTCAAGTCCTGTGCTAGGGACGTGATTTGAAGAATACAACACCCACAGCACAAAACGGGAAGCAAACCTCTGCTCCTGCACACCGTGAATAAGCTAACGAAGTAAAAGAAAACATTTTTTGTAACAAGCAGTTTTGGCCCTGAAACTCTCATCGGTGTGTCCCAACTTGGAAAATCAACGTTTCTGCCTTTCTGGATGCTTAAGGGCAGAATATACCTGCGCAGAGTCAGCGGCACAGACGACGCACTGCATATTATTGATGCTGCGATAGGGATTATGACGAGTACTTGGCCTGTTTTCTTTTCACGCAACGTGTAGGGGGCTGGGACAATCTGCAGTGCGTCGTCTGTGCCGCTGACTTTGCGCAGGTATAATCTGCCCCTTACAATTCCTCCATAATACACTAATAAAGATGTAGTCGTTTCTTCTTCTTCTGCGTTCGCGAGCTGAAACTCCCACGTACACTCGTGTTTTTGCACGAGTGGATTTTAACGTGTATGCCCTTTTTTACCCTGTAATTCAGGCAGCCATATGCCGCTTTCGGTGGAAGCATGCTAGGTATTTTCGTGTTTCTATAACCCACCGAACTCTGACATGGATTACAGGATCTTTTCCATGCGCACTTGATCCTGTGCTTGCGTATACACACGAAGGAGGATAAGGCACTAGCAGGCCTGCACATAAGTTGACCTGGGAGATCGGGCAAATCTCCACCTTAACCCACCATGCGCGGCCGGGATTCGAACCCACGACCTTCCGCTTTGGAGGCCGGCATCTTACCACCAAGCCAACTTCATGCGCCCGACAAAGTAGTCGTTTAAATACAAGTACAACAACACCATGAAAAATGCATACACGCATTATTGCCCCAAAGGGACTAACCGGGACAGGGACTGAAAGAAAAGAACAAGGTAATGGCCGTGAAATCTCAACATGTCTACACAGATCTGCTGTACGCCTTTGCAGCCGAGCTTCAAGTTTCCCGACACAAAAGTACGACAATGACCATGTGACAAAAGGCCGTAAAAATGATACATGGCCATAAAATTACCTCAACACTCGATCACATGCTTCAACAGTTATATCATTAATGTGCAAGAAGCTGTATAAGCACTAAAGTTCTTCATTGTCTCATTACTGTATTTTATGTTTGCATCCCTATCACCAGCCGATTATGTTCGCACAACCATCGTGACTTCCTGGTGCCACAGCAGCCAATCATTAATTACCTGCTTAGGTCAGTGCGAAACTCTTTCACAACTTGACCAGTCAGCGGATGCGCGTTAGGCAACACTGAGTCGATTCTTTTCTTCTCGGAGTTTCATTCCGTTGTAGGCCCGTGTCACGAATTGAAAACTCTGCCTGCACAATCCCTCTCAATGCAGTCAGTGCGCATGCGCTAACATGGGAAGATTAATCAGGTTGTGAACAACCTAACCGGCCTAACCCTAACCCTAACCCAACCCTTACCCTTACCCTAACCCTAACCCTCACCCATGGTTCGTTCGGTCAAAGGGTCGCATTTTTAAGTCCAAGATTGGCGCATGCGCATTGACAGCATTGAGAGGGATTGTTCAGCAGAGTTTTCAATTCGTGACACCGGTATGACCTTGAAGTTGATATAACAAACAAACAGGTTGCACACCAATACGGCGAACACGTTCAGAATTTCATAAACTTACCTTGTTGATTTTGATCAGTCATCGTCATTGTAAGAACAATCAAATCTGCTCAGTAAGAAACTCCACCAGTTGTTATACCTGCCTTTTAAAATCACAGCTCTATACTTTTATTGCATACGAAAAATCAGTTGGCTGCATTATAACACGCAACAGGAACGGTTCATGTCATCAGCTAAATTAACTTCCGGATGCTGCGCTAAGTAATTGCTCCAGTTTCTGAACTGAGTTAAATTCATCTGCGTTGCCTCCACAGAGATGTAGAATATCTCTGTGATTGCCTCGAATAACAAAACGAGAACTAAACACTGCTGCACAAGAAATATTTCATCTTAGCACGTGCAGAGAATACCATGATAGACCGGAGGGGGCTGGGGATGGGAGGGGGGGGGGGGTAGACTGGGAAAGCTAAGGCCAAAAAAAAAAATTGTCTGTTTAGGGTAACCCGACCGACCCTATCGATTTGGCGCCGACCCAAAAACTTTTTTTTGATTTCAAAAGAAAAAAAAGAAAAAAAAAGAGGTAAAAATGCTAAAAAGAGACATTTGGCGTTTCTTTCTCTCCCTTTCTTTCTGTTTTATTTATACGTTAGTTTTGAAACATGTATTCATCAAATATAAGAAGTGAATGTTCAGCCAACATAGCATTTACACATACACACACACACACACACACACACACACACACAAAAAATTTACCTACCTACCGACCCTACTTTTTTTGGTCATGTTACCCTAAACAGACATTTTTTTTTTTTTGGCCTAATGTGTCATCATATGGCTTAAAAACACCCAACAACCTGGGAGGAGGGGGGGGGGGGGGAGTGTATCTGCTGTGATGAACGGTTTTCAAAACAGCCGAACTGTGCATGGGAATAACCAGACGGGCGGGAGGAAGTCTTTGTACCTCCAGCAATCAAGGCACCGTAAAAGAACTTCAACTCCTCTTTCACACGTAAACATACATAATTAAAACCGTGTTGTACTAGCGTTACTTCTTACAAACGCGTTCCTTATTTCACTGAGTCGGAAGTCTTTTTACGAAATACAGTGCCAAAGGCTCGTGCAGCCAGCTTCGTGAGGTAGACTTCGCGAAGTAATTTTCGCCCAATTAAAGTGAGACTTTACCGATCAAAGTTCAAGTTATTCTTTATTTTCAGTTAGAGCTTCTTCCTGCTGGTATTTCCCAGTTGGTAAATTGTATGAGGCTGTTGTTGTTTTTGTTTTGTTTGGATTTTATTTTATTTATTTTTTTACATTCAGTCAAGTTTTGACTAAATGTTTTAACATAGAGGGGGGAATCGAGACGGGGGTCGTGGTGTATGTGTGTGTGTGTGTGTGTGTGTGTGTGTGTGTGTGTGTGTGTGTGTGTAGAGCGATTCAGAGAAAACTACTGGACCGATCTTTATGAAATTTTACATGAGAGTTCCTGGGTATGATATCCCCGGACGTTTTTTTCTTTTTTTCGATAAATGTCTTTGATGACGTCATATCCGGCTTTTTGTAAAAGTTGAGGCGGCATTGTCACACCCTCATTTTTCAATCAAATTGATTGAAATTTTGGCCAAGCAATCTTCGACGAAGCCCGGACTTCGGTATTGCATTTCAGTTTGGTGGCTTAAAAATTAATTAATGACTTTGGTCATTAAAAATCTGAAAATTGTAATTAATTCTTTTTTTTATAAAACGATCCAAATTTACGTTTATCTTATTCTTCATCATTTTCTGATTCCCAAAACATATAAATATGTTATATTTGGATTAAAAACAAGCTCTGAAAATTAAAAATATAAAAATTATGATCAAAATCAAATTTCCGAAATCGATTTAAAAACAATTTCATCTTATTCCTTGTCGGTTCCTGATTCCAAAAACATATAGATATGATATGTTTGGATTAAAAACACGCTCAGAAAGTTAAAACGAAGAGAGGTACAGAAAAGCGTGCTATGCAGCACAGCGAAACCACTACCGCGCTAAACAGTCTCGTCAGTTTTACTGCGTTTTGCACGAGCGGCGGACTACGGTCATTGTGAAAAAATGCAGTGCGTTCAGTTTCATTCTGTGCGTTCCACAGCTTGACTAAATGTAGTAATTTCGCCTTTCGCGACTTTTTTTTATGTGTTTGGTTGTGCGGGTTTTTTTTTCCTTTTTATATTTAGTCAAGTTTTGACTAAATATTTTAACATCGAGGGGGAATCGAGACGAGGGTCGTGGTGTATGTGTGTCTGTCTGTCTGTGCGTGTGTGTGTGTGTGTGTGTGTGTGTAGAGCGATTCAGACTAAACTACTGGACCGATCTTTATGAAATTTGACATGAGAGTTCCTGGGTATGAAATCCCCGAACGTTTTTTTCATTTTTTTGATAAATGTCTTTGATGACGTCATATCCGGCTTTTCGTGAAAGTTGAGGCGGCACTGTCATGCCCTCATTTTTCAACCAAATTGGTTGAAATTTTGGTCAAGTAATCTTCGACGAAGCCCGGACTTCGGTATTGCATTTCAGCTTGGTGGCTTAAAAATTAATTAATGACTTTGGTCATTAAAAATCTGAAAATTGTAAAAAAAAAAACAAATTTATAAAACGATCCAAATTTACGTTTATCTTATTCTCCATCATTTGCTGATTCCAAAAACATATAAATATGTTATATTCGGATTAAAAACAAGCTCTGAAAATTAAATATATAAAAATTATTATCAATTTTTTTTTTCGAAATCAATTTAAAAACACTTTCATCTTATTCCTTGTCGGTTCCTGATTCCAAAAATATATAGATATGATATGTTTGGATTAAAAACACGCTCAGAAAGTTAAAACGAAGAGAGGTACAGAAAAGCGTGCTATCCTTCTCAGCGCAACGAATACCCCGCTCTTCTTGTCAATTCCACGGGCACTGCCTTTGCCACGGGCGGTGGAGTGACGATGCAACGAGTATACGAGCTTGCTGCGTTGCGTTGCGTTCAGTTTCATTCTGTGAGTTCGACAGCTACTTGACTAAATATTGTATTTTCGCCTTACGCGACTTGTTTTTTTCTTAGGAGCAATGACAAGGAATTTAAAAACATTGATTTGTTTTAAATTTCTTATCTTTCCGGCAGCAAATTACGAGTTACATTTTTCAGTTCATGCGGTGCGCAGTTGTTAATTTCGACCATAAACAAGCCATCGTTCTACAGTTCAACGGAATAACAAGATAGTACTAGCTAGTTAGATGAAAATATTGTTCACTCTCTCAACAAAATCCAGTCTAAAAGCACAACTTCGTGCATCAATTGGTATACGTATGCAGGCAAGCTGGGGATTATGAATGTGCACTAACCAGCGAAAAACAAATCAGAAAACCAGAACAGTGTTTTGACAGGATCTGTAAACAATCCATGTATCTCACACCTGCTCTGCTAAACATGGCCTTCGGGTTTAGCTTGTCAGCAGTTTTCGAGAATACTGCACACATAATCCATATCTGTGAATAATCCTCTTCATGTTTTTGGTTGTGCTTGCAAAAGCTGCTTCAAAAAACAAACGTCCTGAAAAACAGAAGTTAATGGGTGCGTTGCATAAGCTGGACTGGTTCAGATGACCAGAAATAGAACATGTAGCATCAGTAAATCAAGTTGATATATATTGTTGTGGGTCGTACGTGTGTGTGTGTGTGTGTGTGTGTGTGTGTCAGTGTGTGTGTGTGTGTGTGTGTGTGTGTTTGTGTATGTATGTGTTTGTGTGTGTGTGTGTGTATGTGTGCGTGTGTGTGTGCATGCGTGTGTGTGTGCATGTGTGTGTGTGTGTGTGGGGGGGGGGGTTGTGGGTGTGGGTGTGGGTGTGTTTGGTGTATGTGTGTGTGAGTGTCTAAGTAATGCTTACCATATCATATCATATCATATGTGTAGCAGTGTAGCGAATCTTTTAGTTTTAGAAGACTGTATGCAGCACTCCAAACGAGAAGCGTTCCAAATGAGAACACATTTTTTTGTAACCACTTGTGAACACTGTGTGACTCTATATATAATTCTACTAGCAAAAGTATCACACATTGTAATTTAGGCTATTTAGAGTTTACCATGTGTGCAACTGTTGATAATAGAATTCTATAGTATTAACACAGTGTTGACAACTGGTTACAAAAAGTGTGTTCATATTAGATCACTTCTAGTTTAGAGCATGGTAATAGCAGAATGTAATCCAAGCGTATTCCGTCTCAAAGCTTTGTGAAAATGTCAGCAATCTGCTTTATCATGAACTAAGACATTGAGATTAAATCAAACAGTATTTTGTTAGCCAAAAAACAAACAAGAAAGACGGTGTTAGCAATACAAAACAAACCTTACCGGCAATGAAACGAGTGTCCCGTTCCGCTTCCAAAGAAAATTGTTTCCTCTAAGACGTGTACACTACAAAATTAGTCGCAAAATAATTCTAGCATTCTAGTGTCACACTCTGACAATGTGTACTGTCAGGTCGCCCTGTGCCTTTAGCGGGAAGGGGAAGTCATAAACAAAACTTGTCACAAGGATCACGTGACAGTCACAAACATGACAGGCGTATGTCTTGCGCGGCAGAGTAATGTAAAACATTTTACAAATTGCGGGGCGCGCCAACAGAACTAATATAAGTTCTGTGGGCGCGCCCCGTGATTTGTGACAATTGTTTTACAAATCACGGGGCGCGCGATATTTTCTTGTCATCTCGAAAGTCCAGGGATATATTAGCTTGGCAGAAATTACGATGTTGAGAACTTTTTTTGAGAATTCGCGTGCACTTGTTTGTGACGGACACACCGACAGACAGACAAATCTGCGCTTATCACGCTTCGAAATCGAAATATTAAAAAAATAACATGTGCAGATTTACTCACATTCATTTTCATATGAATTTTTGGCCTGGGATCCCTTTATGGTTGACTGGGCTTTAAACAACAAATATTGATAATACTAAAATGCATGTATTTCTTTGTGGAGTGCAATTTCTACATTTTTACAAATCGCGGTTTTAGGTTCGATGTAATTTGTAAAAAAATGTTTACAAATCACTGGATTCAAATTATAAATCGGTCAAATAGTTTTGGCCAGGAAAAAGTGATGTATGAAAAGGCATCGGAAACTGTAGACAGAAAGACAGACACAAACGTACAAACAGACAGACAGACAGACAGACAACCATATAGACAAACAAACAGGCACATAATCAACACACTTCAGAACACTAGCAGAAAGAAATCATACATTCTTACAATGGAGCCGCTCAAAGCCGAACATCCGTCTCCGGGACACAAAGCTTTGCTGTAGTAGAAGGAAATTGCAATATGTAGGTAAGCATCAGGGGCATAGGGACGTATCCTTGGCGGATGATGACTTTATTCAGTTATTCTGCAGAAAAACAGAAATGCTGGAGAAAAACCGTTCTTTTCTGCAGCATTTCTGCATAATGTCATCTTTCGCGAGAGCAACGTTTTTTTTCTGCAGTAAAACAGTTTTACTGCAGTAAAATTGAAATCAAGAATGCTGCAGTAAAACGGAGATGTTGTTTTACTGGAGAAAAACTGTTTACACTTTTTCTTCAGCATTTTGGCATTATTCAGTTATTCTGCAGAAAAACAGAAATGCTGGAGAAAAACTGTCTTTTCTGCAGCATTTCTGCATAATGTCATCTTTCGCCGAAGAAACGGCTTTTTCTGGAGCAAAACATTTTACTGTGCACAGTAAAATTGAAATCAAGAATGCTGCAGTAAAACGGTGCTGTTGTTTTACTGCAGAAAACCTGTTTAAACTTTTTCTGCAGCATTTTGTACTGGCTCTTGGCGGGTTATGACATTATTCAGTTATTCTGGAGAAAAACCGAAATGCTGGAGAAAAACTGTCTTTTCTGCAGCATTTCTGCATAATGTCATCTTTCGCGAGAACAACGTTTTTTTCTGCAGTAAAACAGTTTTACTGCAGTAAAATTGAAATCAAGAATGCTGCAGTAAAACGGTGATGTTGTTTTACTGCAGAATAGTCTGTCACAGTTTTTCTGGAGAAAAACGAACGACCTTGTAAAGTAGCGTTTGTATTCGTCGCCCCCTGGGATAGTATAATAGTTTGTAACTATTGGTAATTCTGGATGAGTCCATCTCTCGACAGAGGGGGGCAAAAAAAGTAAATTTTAAGGGGCTTATTGTCCGTCAGGTCTTAATTGCCTATATTGGACATGAATTGGTTTATACGATGCGAGTTTTACGCCCTCACGGCTTTTTGATGTTTGCGTGTTTAGGTGGTATCAGCCATCTGCACTTATGGTAGAATGACCAAGATCTTTAACGTGCCATTGTGGTGACACGGGGGTGGGAGATGGATACCGTCTCTGGGTCTGCACATAAAGTTGACCCGTGTCCGTCCCGGCCCGGATTCGAACCAGCGACCTCTCGATCACAAGTCCAGTGCTCTACCACCTGAGCTACCCGGGCCCCCAAGAGGGGGGCTCGCGTGCTCCAACATTATAATGAGCCAGTACAAAATTCTGTACAGGTTTTCTGCAGTAAAACAACAGCACCGTTTTACTGCAGCATTCTTGATTTCAATTTTACTGCAGTAAAATGTTTTTCTCCAGAAAAACCCGTTGCTTCGGCGAAAGATGACATTATGCAGAAATGCAGCAGAAAAGACAGTTTTTCTCCGGCATTTCTGTTTTTCTGCAGAATAACTGAATAATGCCAAAATGCTGAAGAAAAAGTGTAAACAGTTTTTCTGCAGTAAAACAACATCACCGTTTTACTGCAGCATTCTTGATTTCAATTTTACTGCAGTAAAACTGTTTTACTGCAGAAAAAAAACGTTGCTCTCGCGAAAGATGACATTATGCAGAAATGCTGCAGAAATGCTGCAGAAAAGACAGTTTTTCTCCAGCATTTCGGTTTTTCTCAAGAATAACTGAATAATGTCATAATCCGCCAAGAGCCAGTACAAAATGCTGCAGAAAAAATAAAAACAGGTTTTCTGCAGTAAAACAACAGCACCGTTTTACTGCCGCATTCTTGATTTCAATTTTACTGCAGTAAAATGTTTTGCTGCAGAAAAAAACGCTGCTTCGGCGAAAGATGACATTATGCAGAAATGCTGCAGAAAAGACAGTTTTTCTCCAGCATTTCTGTTTTTCTGCAGAATAACTGAATAATGTCCTAATCCGCCAAGGATAGGGACGTTTACGCGTCTCATTATTGTCGCCGCCCAGTGTCCCCAACATTTATCTCCCTAGCGGAAAGTCCAAGCTGAAAGTGACAATGACCAGGGCTTGTGAGTACCGTACGGTAATTGTACACTTGAACGTGAGCTGTGAAAAACAAGGTCTGACAAAGGACGACAAAGGGAAGTTGACAACGGACAAAGATATATCACGAAATTGGATCCGACAAAGAAAAACACCCAAACATGTAGAGAAAGAGACAGGCGCGACGTTTTGCTGTATGTACATTTAGCACATGATGGCGGGTGTTTTTTCAGTTATTTTTAAATGCCAAGGGCAAACCTGCAATTACAACAACAACAACAACAACAACAACAACAACAACAACAACAACAACAACAACAACAAACACATTAAACACTCACAGCTTGTTGTTGATTCAGTCTTAAATGGTATGTGTGTATTGTATAGATGATTGAATAAAGCATAGTTTAAACCAAACATACCCATAACCAGAGACTGACGAGTACACTACAGCCCGTGCCATAACGCATTTTGTGCGTACGGTTATAAAGTTACTTACTGGGATCAAAACGAGAGGGGAGACAACAATGCACTGAAGGTACACAAACCAACTTTTGTTTGGTGAAGGGCGGCAAGTTCCTCCGTGTCCGTGAAAGCCAGCTGACACCTTTTCCACAGTCACGTGCTTATTCACGCACATTCAAAGTCCACACAAAGAGCAGTCACTTAAAACACACAAATCTTTGTACCTGAAGCAATCAAGGCACCGTAAAAGAACTTCGACTCCTCTTTCACACGTAAACATAAAACCACAAAGCGTGATTTTCTACCACGGAACGAATAGACCTCCTTACAAACTCACGGCGATTGCATGTCGTGAAATGCACAAAGCCAAGATCAAAACATTCACGCTAAAGCTGCAACACCCTCGGTCGAGGGAAGAGGGAACGGGGGGGGGGGGGGGGGGGACGAGACAGCTGGGATCACGAACATCAAACGTCACACCGTCAGTAACGTACCACTGAAATCTTGAAAGCACAATCCTTCTCGTGTAAGAGGTCATGTACACCAATACAGATCTGTCAAGGCTTTTACATGGGACATGAGTTTTACATGATCCTTCAACTTGGACACGTACCAAAAATCACCAGCCTCACTGTACTGCTCTATGGGCAGAGTTGGATTTTTTTCTTCTGAATTAATTTCTTCTTCTTCTTCTTCGTTCATGGGCTTAGACTCCCACGTCCACCCCTGTTTTTAGCACGAGTGGATTTGTACGTGTACGACCGTTTTTACCCCCATTCAGGCAGCATACGCCGATTTCGGGGGAGGCATGCTGGGTATTTTCGTGTTTCTATAACTCACCGAACTCTGACATAGATTACAGGATCTTTTCCGTGCGCACTTGGTCTTGTGCTTGCGTGTACACACGAAGGGGGTTAAGTCACTAGCAGGTCTGCACATAAGTTGACCTGGGAGATTGGAAAAATCTCCACTCTTTACCCACCAGGCGGCAGCGACCGGAATTCGAACTCACGACCTCCCGATTAGGAGGCCGACGTCTTACCGCCACGCCACTGCGCCCGTCGTGAATTAATTTCAAAACGGACACTGCTAAAAAAACAAACCACATTTTTTAAATTTTAAAGTGAAATTAAGGTCATAAAACAATCACCTCTCTGTAGAGGAAGCAGTCGTGCAGTAGAGCTTTGGTACGTGTCTACATGGAGGGAAGGTCTCACCCCATGTGAAAACCTGTGTGGATTTGATATATTATAGTAAGCCGAACTTTTCACGGAAAGGACTGCGCCTTTTACATCATCTACCCCGGACTATACCTCTAAGGTAAGCATTGTTCATAGCAAAGATGGAAAATTAATCAAAGTCACCATGTCTGCATAATTTCTTTTACGACCATGCATATACTTATAGTCACAAAGAAAGAGTCACGATTCACCCAAGTTAAGACTGAACAGCGAGCTGGACATTATGAGTTATACAAGCCGTAACCACAATTAGGCATGCTTTAAATCAGATTGACTGTACTTCCCTGACACTCAGATTGTCTCCCAAACCGCTGTTAAGGACCTAGGCGTGTACCTGGACTCTGCTCTGACAATGCAAAAACACATTAGTTTTGTTTGTAAATGTGCCTTTTTTTAGTTGCGCAAGATTTCCTCTGTCAGATCATTCCTGACACTCCAAGCCACTGTTCAACTTGTCTCCTCTCTGATCCTGAGTCGACTTGACTACTGCAACTCATTGCTTGCCGGCCTCCCCACTGAAGAACTTGATCGCTTACAGAGAGTCCAGAACAGTGCTGCAAGGCTCATTCTGCAGAAGTCTAAGAAAGACCATGTCACTCCCCTACTTACCACCCTTCACTGGCTTCCTATGAAGTATAGAATCGAGTACAAGCTGGCTCTGTTAGGGTACCGCTGTTTTGAGAAATCACTTCCCCCCTATTTGTCCCATTCCCTCAGTATCTACGAGCCATCCCGTTCTCTCAGATCCTCCTCTGAAAAACTCCTTCGCATCCCCAAAACCAGGACCAAGACCTTTGGTGAAAGAACCTTTAGGTACCAGATTCCGACCGTCTGGAACTCGCTTCCAAGTTCTATCCGTGACTCCAGCAGCCTTTCCTCCTTCAAAACACAACTCAAAACATACCTGTTTCGTAAAGCCTTTGCTTAGCCTGAGTAGACTCTCCACAACTCTATTCTGTTTTGGAACTCTCTACCCTGTATGTGCTTTATGGTCTATTTGTCAATGGTATCTTTGTGTGTGCGCGTGCGTGCGTGTGTGTGTGCGCGTGTGTGCGTGTGTGTGTGTGTGTGTGTGTGTGTACTTTTAACATTGTACGCTAAGTTTTGCTTAGTGCTTGGGATCTTGGTGTTATGTCTCAGTTAAATGTATGCTTTGTATGCTTGTTGATTTGTGCTAGTTTATTCTATAATGAATCTGTAAAGCGCCTGGAGCCAATTGATGGGACTCGCGCTATAGAAAAGTTATTTATTATTATTATTATTATTATTGGTGAAATAATTATGTGGTTTTCAAGGGAGGTACAGTAGCACCTGGGATGAAAGGACACCCTTGGGACGAGACAAAAGTGTCCCTCCATTGCAGGTGGCCTGTCATGACAGGTAAATTTGGGAGAGAAAATTAAAAAAACGGACAACAAAAAGTGTCCTTTTAAGGGAGATGTCCTCTCATCGGAGGGTCCACACATCGCAGATACAACTGTACACATACCCGCGAGCCTAGTTTCTTTCGGTGGTCTTGTAAAATGATGGCCAGCTTTCGTGTGAGCAGAACTACAGTGGTACCTGCCATGAAAGGACACCCTTGGGACCGGCCAAAAGTGTCCCAACATTGCAGGTGGCCTGTCATGACAGGTATACTTTGGTAGAGATAATAAAAAAGGGACAAGAGAAGGTGTCCTTTTAAGGGAGGTGTCCTCTCATGGGAGGGTCTACACATAGCAGGTACCGCTGTAAATAGGACACTTGAATACTTTACATCCACGGTCCTTTCAGCGTCTCAGATCTGCCCAAGCCTTTACGTGGGATAAGACCAACCATCCATTCGGACATATACCAAAAGTCAATACCCTGACTGTTTCCTGAGTAGATTTAGACATTGTTTATGACTTAACTTCTCCCAAAAAAGCCACTAGTGCTCGTTAAGAAATTAATTTGTAAAAAAATCCAACGCTGCATAGAAAACGCCCAGACTGTTTAATTGTGGTATGCATGCAAGTGGAGGGTTAGTTTTTCACGGGCAGGGCCATGCATATAACCACATACTTAAAGGGTATCATGTCGGGGCATCTGATAATCTTCTGATGGGTACCGAAGACTAAAAGGCATCAAAACCACTTTGGCAATGAGAGACTCTGTGCATTGCACAGTCAAAAAAAGGACTGCAGAGCTGTGTATTTACAGATCGTTGCGAAGCAGTCTCAAACTGGGACATGTGTGTCTTAAATACTACTTGTTATTACACCCCCGGTATAGGGGTGTGTATAGGTTTCGCTCGATGTGTTTGTGTGTTTGTGTTCGCATATAGATCTCAAGAATGAACGGACCGATCGTCACCAAACTTGGTGAACAGGTTCTATACATTCCTGAGACGGTCCTTACAAAAATTGGGACCAGTCAAACACACGGTTAGGGAGTTATTGGTGGATTAAGATTCTACAAGGACTTATAGAGTGACATATTAATGGTCAAAGGGAAATAACCTTCTCAGTTGGTGGCAGTGAGAATGGTTATTTCCCTTTGACCAACGGGGGTGTTTTTCCTACCTCGAAGGAATTTCTTGTTGTTTTTTCCAATACCATCCCGTTTTGCTTTGTCTTTATCTCAAAATATCAAAGTGACAGATTTCGTGACCGTCAAAACAAAGGACCGCATTCTTGCTTTTAGTTATGCGCTATAGAAATCTCCTTAATAAATAAATAGATTATTGCTGAGAGATCGTTAGGTATAAGCGGCGGGACATTTGTGACTGAATCAAGTTTCTCGTGTTTTAATTGGTCGTTTCTTATGATTACGCATAGTTACCCCTCTCCTCCTGCGCCCCCCCCCCCCTTCCACCCACCCTCCTCTTCCTGTATGTTCTGTCTCGTCATCATCTGAAAACAGCAAATCGATAATATTATGAGATGCAGTGAGATGCAGTGAGATGCACAGTCAAAACAATGTACTGCTGTATCTTTCCTTCCGATCAAGAAGACAGAGAAACATGAACAAAACAAGAAATTCCTCCGAGGTAGGAAAAACACCCCCGTTGGTCAAAGGGAAATAACCATTCTCACTGCCACCAACTGAGAAGGTTATTTCCCTTTGACCATTAATATGTCCCTCTATAAGTCCTTGTAGAATCTTAATCCACCAATAACTCCCTAACCGTGTGTTTGACTGGTCCCAATTTTTGTAAGGACCGTCTCAGGAATGTATAGAACCTGTTCACCAAGTTTGGTGACGATCGGTCCGTTCATTCTTGAGATCTATATGCGAACACAAACACACACACAAACAAACAAACAAACAAACAAACACATCCACCGATTCCTAAACACACCCCTATACCGGGGGTGTAATTAGGGTAGTCCAGGCAACCGGCGACGTGATGCGCCAGGTACTGACAGATAGCGGTCAGGCTGATCGACCTACCTTTGCGCACGACCCAGGGCAACTGACAAATATCGACTTCTCACAACTGGAAAGCGACAATACCGACCTATATGGTAAGAAACCCGTAATATTCGCAGTTGTGGATCAGTCTCATATCAAGACACGATTGTTTATACAGTGGAACTCCCCTTTTATGAACCCCCACCAGATTAAAGATTCCCTCCCTTTTGAGACCCTGTTTTCTCAGATTTTCTGTTCATAACCTCTGAAATTGACCCCCATTTTAACTTAATTCCCTCCCTTTTGAGACCTGATTTTCACACGTTTTTAGAAGTCTTCAAGGTTGGAGGGGGGGGGGGGTTAGTATCATGTCGCCGATCCCCCACCCCACCACACGAACCCCACCTCCACGGAACGCGTCGATACCAACCTATATGGTAAGAAACCCGTAATATTCACAGTTGTGGATCAGTCTCATATCAAGACACGATTGTTTATAGTATCATCTCGCAGATCCTCCCCCCCCCCTACCCCCCCCCCCCCCCACCTCCATCTTTCTAGCTCCGACCCGTTCCCTTCTTCTTTCCTGTTTATCTTCCCCCATCATTGTCACGTCTGAATCCTCTTTTCCCGATGTGCCGTCCCAGGGTCAATGACCAGTGGCTAGGGCTGGTCTTGTGGCTTGAAACATGTGGTCATATACTGTCCCTGCCCCAGCCGGAAAAAAGAAAAAGAAAAGTACCATGTATTGATGTATCTTTGGGAGCATCTAAGCATGTCTGGTCTTGTGGCTTGAAACATGTGGTCATAAACAGCCCCAGCAGAGAAAAAGAAAAAGTACAGTCGAACCTGTCGTGGTCGTTTTTGACAGGTGGTCGGTAAGTAAAGGCGAATTTTAGAGAAGAAAACTTGTCAGGGATCCTTGAGAGTGGTCGTTGTGGGCAGGTGTTAGCTTTTGAGAGGTGGTCGCAAGGGCAGGTTCGAATGTACCATGACTGTATTGATGTGTCTTTCGGAGCATCCAGGCATTTGTGGTCGGTACTGCTGACGATGCGGTTCCCTCGGTATATATTGATAGGTCATGAAAAAGAAAATCGAGGCACAGAACTTATTGTCTCTGAAAGGTCGGATGTTTTTCAAAAAGAAAAGGCCAAGGGTAATCGGGTGACCGAAATCTAGATTTCGTCTTTCTTCGTTAATCTTCTTCGTAAATCGAGATAAACTGGATGTCTCATCCAAACTGAATTTCCTTTTTTTTCCCCCATTAATTGTTGCAATAGATTATATAAGAATCGTATAAATGAGTCAATTTATTTTAATGTTGATAATGTTGTTGTGTTCCGTTTGTCTTCATATGTATGCAACACAGAATAATGCAATTCCTCAGATTTGAAATAATAAAGTTATTTGGATTTGATTTCATTAGATTGTATTGAGGGGAAGCATCAGATGTACATTGACAAAGGTGAACAAGTCGCCTGAACAAGGTCAAAGAAACAGGTCAATTCAGGACAGAAGAGGGGAAATGAAAAGGTTGATCATGTAAATGAATTGCAGCAAATGAAGCTCAAGATCTCAAGAACAACAGCAAACATTTTCTACCAGGAACGCAGGCTTCCGTTCAAGAGTACACACGAAAAACCTCTGCAGTGCCTTCAGCTTTTTTGTCATGATGGAGTATGAACACATTTGGGACATCGTTAATCTTGTGTTACACCTGGAAGGACAGTGTTGAGATTGTTACATAATTATGTCTGTTCAGATATAATTATAATCAGAAAACAAGTAGAGTCCGATTTCATATTATCCCTGGGCACATCCACACCTGACGGTTTGAATGCGAAAATGTGATGTACTTGTATTCCCCAAACATA
The DNA here is from genome assembly GCF_037325665.1 of Littorina saxatilis. Lineage (NCBI taxonomy): Eukaryota > Metazoa > Mollusca > Gastropoda > Littorinimorpha > Littorinidae > Littorina > Littorina saxatilis. The sequence goes on from NC_090246.1 coordinate 14,399,690, forward strand.
CTGTGGATTTACGGTACGTGTGTGTGTGTGTTTGTGTGTGAATGTGTGTGTGTGTGTGTGTTTATGTGTGTATTCATGTTTTTGGTTGTGTGTGTGTGTGTGTATGTGTGCGTGGGCGTGCGTATGTTTGTTCCCCCCCCCTCCCCCTTTTTTTTTCCTCTGTCCCCACCCCCCCCCCCCTCCCACCCCCCTTTTTATGAATGTGTATCACTTTTAGTCTAGTATGCCCGTGCCCATGACATCATCCAACCACTTCTCTCCCCTTTCATTCATTTCCGTTCCTAGAGTTCCTTCCCTTTTTTGCGTGTTTCCCCTCCATTTTCTTTCAAACCTTGTTCGTTCCGTGTTGCGTCTGCTTTTTGTTGTCTTTTGTGTTCTTGTTTTTCCTGATGAAGCTTCCTAAGCGAAAATTCGTACCGTCTTGTCTCGTTCTTGTATTGGTGAGTTCAGTATTCCTTTGTTTTTTAACTTTATGTCTGTTCTATGAGATTGTTACATATGTCTGTTCTATGAGATTGTTACATATGTCTGTTCTATGAGATTGTTACAAAACATTGTGTCTGTTCTATCAAAAGCAGCGTCTGGGATAGACTGCATTTCAAGCTCGCTAAGTCTGACCTTCAGCACGGTTAAGCCAATGTCAGCCATTGAAAGCAGGTCAGTGCGCCGTATGCCGCTGAGCTATCGAAGCCAAGAGAGTGTATACTTCAAAACTGAGCTTGCTGCTCATTCCTAAGTTGTTCGGGGTTTTACATTTAGTCTTGAGTCCGAGTCAGGAGATACGCGCGCGATATAACACTTCATATGAAAAAAAGTTTGTATTTGTTGGTGGTCTTCTTCTTCTTCTTCTTCTTCTTCTTCTTCTTCTTCTGGTTGTGGTGTATGCTTTTAATTAAGCGTTGCTGACTACGAATGTAGATGTAAATGCTTGTATAACTGTGTTTTGAATTTTAAATGTGTCAAGCGCAAAGAGCATAATTGTAAAGTTATGATGTTGCGCTATATAAATGTTCATTTATTATTTTTATTATTATTATTATTATTATTATTATTATTATTATTATTATTATTATTATTATTATTATTATTTAAGTTATTGAGACATCCCAGTGCACTAAGGGATTTATAGAGCAAATCGAGAAAATTCATTATTGAACGAAGCGCATAGCGCTGAGTTCAATAATTATTTTCGAGATTTGCTCTATAAATCCCTTAGTGCACTGGGATTGTTTCAATAACGATATTGTCAGTACCGCCATAGAAAAAAGAAGATTCCAAGCGCACATTTTGCAACGCGCATTTGAATAGGCATAACTGTGTGGTCAGGTCGTGTACAGTAAAGATCTACTTTTGTGTGGGGTGTCTCAAGTGTGTCGTGCTTTCGTCACACGCATTTTAATTTCTGTTGGTAAATTCCAGTGTAGCGTTAATCTGAACAGTGATGATCTTTCAGAGAGACCTCATTTGAACTCGGAGAAAGGGCTGTGCTCTTCATTATTTGCGATTCGAAACCTCCAGTCGAGCTTCGACGGATTGACTGTGCGGAGTGAATCCCCTTGAATTGACTCGAAGCCGCGGGACTCGACGGTTCGCACATTTTCAAAACAAATGTGGCATATTTCTCGTGTTGTATCTTCATTCATCGGGGAGTCTGATACTAAATATGAACGGTAAGAATGCTCTGAACCCTACACGTATTATATCCCCATCGTTTTTTCGTTCACATTTGCCCAACATGTTAATTTGCTGAGCGGGGTTTATGTCGTCTGCTAGGGCAATCAAACCACTGCATGCAGTCTGCACTGACTGAGTCTGCACGCACGAGGCACGCTGGTAATAAGTCTTATAATGGTAAGAACGTTCTGAACCCTACACGTTTTCGATTACGATTGTTCTTGCCTTGAAATAATAATTCGGAAACCATTCATTTACTGAACTGATGCAGTCGTATTTCAGTGTAGTCAGTGCGGCTACGTATGACAGAGTCGATCGAGTCAGTCTTCCAAACTGGTCTAGCTGGTACGTTATCGGAATAACACTTGTGTTTTCTGATAGCGGGTGGGAATTTCATATTAACTCATCATTTGGTAATGTGGATGATAAGCTACATGCCACTAACACGATGAGAAGAATCTCTGCAAGTCGGCGAGAATTAGATGAAACACAGCGGCTTCTATTTTTAGATCAGTGGCAGCCGCACTGTGGCACAGGCACATGCAATCTGTCAGAAAAAAACCCACTTCTGCTTTAATTGAGAAGCAGGGAATTTATGGTCATTTGGTATTGTGGAGAATATAAGCTACATGTCAGTAATTAATTCTGAGGATGAGAGCACAGTCTTGCTTAGGTAAAGGGCGTAAGAATACGCTCTGTGGAAAAGTTAGCGCACTCCAAGAGTGCGCTAACAGTTTTAGCGCATCGCCATTAGCCAATCAACTGGTTCACATCAGTCATGTGACACCAGTACTTACTGACAATTATTATTATTATTCGTCGTCGTCGTCCTCAAAGTCGTCGTCGTCCTCAAAGTCGTCGTCCTCAAAGTCGTCGTCGTCCTCAAAGTCGTCGTCCTCAAAGTCGTCGTCGTTATTGTCGTCGATGTCATCATGAAGAAAACCAGGATCTAAGAAAGGAGTATGTCTGTGGCCATGAAACAAAGTGAACACAATGTTCTTGTGAAATGAGAGGGCTAATCGATAGCACCATCGTCAGAGGCCCGAGACAGGCGCTGGCAGGTGGCCAGATGGGCAAGACACCTGGTTGACATGTTCCCGTCTGCACTTCGCTGACCGAAATACGGAATTGTCAATTGCCTGCGACATGGTGACATAAAATCGTTTTGTTCGAAGCAGTGTGTGTGTTCATGCGTTGGCGTGTTTAGGTGCAAGGAGGGTGTGTGTGTGTTGCTGTGTGTGTGTGTTGCTGTGTGTGTGTGTTGCTGTGTGTGTGCGTGTATGTGTGCGTATCTCAGTATGTCTGTCCTGCAGGATTTCAGCAATCATTAGGGCTCCAGAATGGGAATACATCATTATTCAAATATTCGCGAATAGATTCTCTGACTATGCCCTGGATTTAAACTCCGCCTTTACACAACGGATGTAGCTGCACAGTTAAAGTTTGTGAAAGGATCAATTGTATGGCCTTCTCCTTTTGTTTAATACATTCTTTGTATGGCTCTCTAATCCTTTGTCGTATTTTTTTTCTGTGCTCCTTTCTGACTTGTCTTTTTCTCTGTTTCTTCTTATGTGTTAGTTTGCTGTTAGACTCAAAAAGTCTCTTTGTAGGTACTTTTTTTCATTTTCTGCTCAACATTTGTCCATTTTCTGGATAAAAACTGCTCTAAAATCTTGATAATCGTGATATAACAAGTCATAAGCAACATCATTACGTGCATCTTTCCCATAACTCGAGAGCTATTAAGATAGGAGAGTAATAAGTCTGTAGATATTTCCGACTTGAGATCAGAGAGTTCAGAGGTTTATCAAGGGCGGTGAAAGATGTGCTGTCAATATCATTAGAACTCACTCGCCTCCGGCCTTCACACACTACATCGAAGTGCTGTGCAAGCAAGTGCAAAACAACAGGTATAATTTAAAGCATGAGTCGCCTTGCACTCGGTTTTATCTTTGTTTCAGTTGCAGATATGCTCAGTTTTGATTGGATGGTTGGTGGTAACACAAGCTGGGTTTGTGCAACTCTTTTTCTTCTTTTCGTCCTGCGTTCGTAGTTCGCAACTCATGTTTGGGGCGAGTGGGGCTTTTACGTGTATTGCCGGTTTTTTCCGAATTTTGGCATTCAAACTTTGGTTTTTTGCGTATTTTCGTGTTACTATAACTCATCGAACTCAGAGGATTTTTTGTGTGTGCGTGTATTTTTTGGTAAGCTTTTGTAAGCACACGAAGGGGGAAAGGCAGCAGAAGGTGTGCACATAAGATGATCTGGGAGATCAGAAAAATCTCCACCCTTAACACACCAGCATTTAAATCCCATACCTTCAGGTTCAGGAAGGCCAACGTCTTAACCACTGGGATATTGTGCCCGTCTGGTTTTGGTAACGATTCTGTCTGACTGCTGCCTGAATCAGAAGCAGTCATTCCGAGCATCCCTATCGTCTGTCTGTCTCTCGGCAGATTGCAAACTTTAGCATTGTCCGTGTTTTTGTTGTACATGCCAGCACTCTGTCGTTTCTTGTCGTTTCTTGTCTTGTCTTGTCTTGTCTTACCTTGTCTTGTCTTGTCTTGTCTTTTCTTGTCTTGTCTTGTCTTGTCTTGTCTTGTCTTGTCTTGTCTTGTCTTGTCTTGTCTTGTCTTGTCTTGTCTTGTCGTGTCGTGTCGTGTCGTGTCGTGTCGTGTTGACTTGCTTCACCTTGTCTTGTCTTGTCTTGTCTTGTCTTGTATTGTCTTGTCTTGTTGACTCGCTTCACCCTGTCTTGTCTTGTCTTGTATTGTCTTGTCCTGTCTTGTCGTGTTGACTCGCTTCACCCTGTCTTGTCTTGTCTTGTCTTGTCTTGTCTTGTTGCTTCGCTTCGCTTCACCCTTTCTTGTCTTGTCTTGTTGCCTCGCTTCAACCTGTCTTGTCTTGTCGTGTCTTGTCTTGTTGCCTCGCTTCACCTTGTCTTGTCTTGTTGCCTCGCGTCACCCTTACCTGTCTTGTCTTGTCTTGTTGCCTCGCTTCACCCTTGCCTTGTCTTGTCGTGTCGTGTCGTGTCGTGTCGTGTTGACTCGCTTCACCCTGTCTTGTCTTGTCTTGTCTTGTCTTGTGTCCTCGCTTCACCCTTCTTGTCTTGTCTAGTCTTGTCTTGTTGCCTCGCTTCATCCTGTCTTGTCTTGTTGCTTTGCTTCACCTTGTCTTGTCTTGTTGCCTCGCGTCACCCTTACTTGTCTTGTCTTGTCTTGTCTTGTTGCCTCGCTTCACCCTTGCATTGTCTTGTCTTGTCTTGTCTTGTCTTGTTGCCTCGCTTCACCCTCGCATTGTCTTGTATTGTCTTGTCCTGTCTTGTCTTGTGTCCTCGCTTCACCCTTTCTTGTCTTGTCTTGTCTTGTTGCCTCGCTTCACCCTTTCTTGTCGCGTCTTCCCTTTGTCCCTTCTCGTTTAGCCTTGTCTTCTCCTATTTTGTCTAGTTTTGTCTTAACAACTTTCATTGTCACGGCTTCCGTCAACGGCTACAGCTGGAGTATAATGCAGACAAAGAAATCAAACACTGATTACAACTCTAAGCACACCAAATTGATACAGCCACATCAGCAATCAATCGTATAGAGCATCATAAAAACAAGAAATTCCTCCGAGGTAGGAAAAACACCCCCGTTGGTCAAAGGGAAATAACCATTCTCACTGCCACCAACTGAGAAGGTTATTTCCCTTTGACCATTAATATGTCCCTCTATAAGTCCTTGTAGAATCTTAATCCACCAATAACTCCCTAACCGTGTGTTTGACTGGTCCCAATTTTTGTAAGGACCGTCTCAGGAATGTATAGAACCTGTTCACCAAGTTTGGTGACGATCGGTCCGTTCATTCTTGAGATCTATATGCGAACACAAACACACAAACACACAAACACACAAACACATCGACCGAAACCTATACACACCCCTATACCGGGGGTGTAATAACATAAAGAGCGAGAAAAAATATCGTGACAGCTGCTTGAGAAAAAACCTCATGATCTAAGAGAGTAATAATGACCATAATACTTGCTTCATTAAAGCTGGATTATTCTGTGTATAGAACAGCTGGAGGATAATGCAGACAAAGAAATCAAACACTAATTACAACTCTAAGCACACCAAATTGAAACAGCCACATCAGTAATCGTATAGAGCATCATAAAAATAACATAAAGAGCGAGAAAAATATCGTGACAGCTGCTTGAGAAAAACCTCATGAGCTAAGAGAGTAATAATGACCATAATACTTGCTTCATTAAAGCTGGATTATTCTGTGTATAGAACAGCTGGAGTATAGTGCAGACAAAGAAATCAAACACTAATTACAACTCTAAGCACACCAAATTGAAACAGCCACATCAGTAATCAATCGTATTTTTGTGCCTGACCCAACTTCAATCAATCAATCAATATGAGGCTTATATCGCGCGTATTCCGTGGGTACAGTTCTAAGCGCAGGGATTTTTTTTTTGATTTTTTTTGTTTATGCAATTCATATCGCGCACATATTCCAGGCGCAGGGATTTATTTATGCCGTGTGAGATGGAATTTTTTTACACAATACATCACGCATTCACATCGGCCAGCAGATCGCAGCCATTTCGGCGCATATCCTACTTTTCACGGCCTATTATTCCAAGTCACACAGGTATTTTGGTGGACATTTTTATCTATGCCTATACAATTTTGCCAGGAAAGACCCTTTTGTCAATCGTGGGATCTTTAACGTGCACACCCCAATGTAGTGTACACGAAGGGACCTCGGTTTTTCGTCTCATCCGAAAGACTAGCACTAGAACCCACCACCTAGGTTAGGAAAGGGGGGAGAAAATTGCTAACGCCCTGACCCAGGGTCGAACTCGCAACCTCTCGCTTCCGAGCGCAAGTGCGTTACCACTCGGCCACCCAGTCCTTACTTGTGTGTGTGTGTCTGTGTGTGTGTGTGTGTGTGTGTGTGTGCGTGTGTGGGTGTGTGTGTGTATGTGTGTGTGTGTGTGGGTGTGTGTGTGTGCGTGTGTGTGAGAGTGTGTGTGTGTGTGTGTTTGTGTGTGTGTGAGTGTGTGTGTGTGTGTGTGTGTGGGTGTGCGTGTGTGGGAATGTGTGTGGGTGTGGGCATGTGTGTGTGTGTGTGTGTGTGTTGTGTGTGTGTTGTGTGCTAGAGAGAGAGAGAGAGAGAAAGAGAGGGGGGGATTAGCTGTAGTGACATTTTCTTTCAGGTACTTTGATGTGGGAGGAGAGTTTGTGTGATGAGTGTTTCAAAGGTAGGCTTGCCGATATGCGAAATTGAATTTTATAGTTGACTGACATTTATTTCTAAAGAAAGTAATGAACACACATGAAATCGTGAAATTAGCCCAGGCGGGACGCACTGCGAGTAATGTAATTGTTTAATCTATACACTGTTCTTTAACGGGCAATATCCACCCACTCACGTATGGGAAGGGCATTGATGCTATCTCTCTGCGGTCTAATCATACTCTCTCTCTCTCTCTCTCTCTCTCTCTCTCTCTCTCTCGCTATCCCTCGCTCTCTCTCTTCCCCCTCTTTCTCTCTCTCTCTCTCTCTCTCTCTCTCTCTCTCTCTCTCTCTCTCTCTCTCTCTCTCTCTCTCTCTCTCTCTCTCTCTCGTCCCATAACATAAATTTACTTACTCCGAAACCAAGTTGATATATCTTGTCAGACGGACAGATATATATGCACACAGGCATATCATCAAAGGATGAATGAATAGGCGAGTTTGGCTGCAGTGAAGTGCCCTTGCGTAAGACCGCTATTTTGCGCAATATAGTAGTCCAAGGGAGATCACTCACCCAAAAGCCCTGTCACCAGCTATGTATTTTTTTTCTGCTTGTAAAGCTGTAAGTGTAAACAGACTGAAATTAAAGACTGTAATGCTCCATATCCGAGTTTATAGAAGACCTGATCCATTTGCTTTGACAGACAAGAGTATGATTGCGACCCTCTGGTACTTCGATGTTTACCTTTATTTTAGAAATATTGACGTTTAATGATATTTTCATTAGCACTATATACTTACAAATCGACCAATTCCTCCCCTCGGCAAGGCCTCTCAGCTTGTTAGGTCGGTCACATTCATTTCCAGCTCATATTTCACACGTGCAAACGACGGGTGTCAACAGCGCGAAATGAATCGAGTGACATTTAGGGGCAAATTATACCTGCGCAGAGTCAGCGGCGCTGCATGCTGCGATAGGGATTTTGACGAGTATTTGGCCTGTTTTCTTTTCACGCAACGTGTAGCGGGCTTGGGAAAAAAAGAATTACCTCAATAATCTGCAGTGCGTCGTCTGTGCCGCTGACTCTGCGGCGCAGGTAAAATTTGCCCCTAACAAGTTCACGTGCTAACATGGTGACCCGTCGGCGCGTTAGGCTTTGCAAGAAGGAAGGTTTGAAATTTGGTAGTTTGTACGAAGAGCTAATTGACAGACCCTTTAAAAAAAATATTGTTTTTAAATTTGCTGATAGGCCACTTGTTAGAAACAAATTTAGTGTGAAACGCAAGTCACTGAACGTTTGGTTTTGAACACAGATACGAAAAACAAAGTAACAAGGTGCCTGAAATGATCTATACAATACTGGGTGCGCGTGATAGTCGAGGCTCACGAACGCAGAAGAAGAAGCAATAAAAAGACACCGCAAACGACAGGTAAACAAGCCCCCCCTCACACGCTCCCCCCCCCCCCCTCTCTATATCCGGCACTTTCTTTTCCTTTGACCTTTCCTTTGCCATCTTCACAAAATGACTCCTCACGCGTTTCCGGAATATCTTAACCGAGGACAAAACGCACTTTCGCCAGGACCATGCACACCATATGTCAACTGTTAGGGGCTCCGCTCACATAATGTAACTTCAGCAGGACCGACGACGCACTGCAGA
>NC_090246.1:14413256-14417296 GCF_037325665.1 Littorina saxatilis
GCTTCATCTTGGCTTTGGCGTGGGCATCCTGTTGTCTCATCTTTGCGTCCGCTGGCTGCTGCGGCGGGAGTTGTGGTAGTCTGTTCTTGATGTTGCGACCAAAGAGGGCAGTAGCAGGGGCGACACCAGTTGTGCAGTGTGGAGTTGTTCTGTAGTCAAGAAGAAACTTGTACATTTCCTGTTTCCAGTTCAGCTGTTGTGCATGGGCGGCTTTGACAGTCTTCTTGATGGTACGCATAAAGCGTTCCGTTTCTCCATTTGCACGGGGCCACAGGGGGGTGATCTTCCTGTGCTTGAACCCGGTGTGTGTTGCGTATGTCGCGAACTCGTGGCTGTTGAATGGTGGGCCATTGTCTGTCTTCAGAACATCTGGTATGCCATATTCTGCGAAGATCTTGTCAAGACGTGGAATCACACTCCGGCTGGATGTTGATTGCAAAATGTCAACAACGGTGAATCTGGAATATTCATCTGTGATGACAAGGAGAATGTTTCCGTTGGGTGCGTCTGCGAAATCAGCACTCAGTTCAGACCAAGGTGCTGTGGGCAGTGGAGACATCTTCAGCGGTTCTCTGGCTGGTGTGGGAGTGGAGATTTGACAGGTTAAGCAGTTTTTCACCGCTTTTTCAACAGTCTCTTGCATTCCTCTGAACCAAACCTTTTCTCGAAGCAGGGCGACTGTCTTGACGATGCCTTGATGTCCAGTGTGAGCGACTTTCACAGCTTGAAGATGAAGAGACTCTGGGAGAACGATGCGTGTACCCTTGAGTAGAACTGATGCGTTGTGACTGAGTGAGAGTTCTGAACGACACAAGTAGAGGGTTCTGAAAGTTTTTGTGTCAACGTCGTCTTTGGCTTCCCAGTCACTGGTAAGGATTGCGTTGATCACTGCCGTAAGAGTGACATCTTTCGCTGTTTCTGAGATGACTGTGTCTAACGTCATGGCTTTTGGAGTGGACGTGTCGACAACGTAGTGAAGATACTCTTCTGCGATCTTCTCTTCTCTGCTGCTGGGATGCTGTTGGACTGGATGTCGACTCAGATAGTCGGCGGGGTTGTCGAAACCAGGTCGGTACTGAACAGTCATTTCGTAGGGCTGTGTTCTCAGTACCCAGCGTTCAACACGAGCAGAGAGTTGAGCACGAGGGTTGTTGAACATGCTGACCAAAGGCTTGTGGTCAGTGTAGACAGTGAATGTAGCACCAAACAGGTAGATGTGGAAATATTCACATGCCCATGTGATTGCGAGTGCTTCACGTTCTGTCTGTGAATATCTTTGTTCTGTTGGAGTGAGTGCTCGGCTTGCAAACTGGATGATGCGCTTGTCTTGGGTCAGGACTGCAGAGATGCCTACAGGACTGCCGTCGGTGTAGATCTCTGTCGGTTTTCCTGGATTGAAGTAAGCAAGAGTCGTTGCTTTGCTGAGTTCTGCTTTCAGCGTTCTGAGGGCTGCGTCATGCTTTTCATTCCACGACCATGGTGTTGTCTTCTTTGTCAGCAGACGGAGTTCATGGGTGAGTGTTGCATAGTTTGGAATGAAGTGTGCACCACAGAAGTTCATCATGCCGAGAAGACTTCTTACTTCAGATGCGTTGGTTGGTGTTGGCAGTTCAAGAATGGTCTTGAGCTTGTCTTGGCTTGGGGTGATGCCGTCTTCCCCGAAGATATGACCAAGGAACTCAAGCGACTTCTTGTTGTACTCACACTTGTCAGTGTTGAGAGTGAGGTCTTTCTCACGGAGACGCTGCATGAGAGCGCGTAGGTTGTTGTCATGGTCTTGCTGTGACGTACCGTAGCAGAGAATGTCGTCACTGATGTTTACGACACCCTTGAGGCCAGACAGTACCTGCCTGATGGTTTCTTGGAAGATCTCGCTTGCGGAGTTCACACCAAAGAAGAGGCGTCGGTATCTGTAGAGACCAAGATGTGTGGAGAACGTCGTGATGTAGCGTGACTCCTCAGCTAGTTCTAGCTGGTTGTAGCCTTGGTTCAGGTCAAGCTTGCTGAAAACTTTAGCACCTGCGAGCATGGTTTTCAGTTCATCAAGTGTTGGGGTAGCATGACGTTCTCTCCTGATGGCCTTGTTTGCAGAACGCATGTCGACGCACACGCGTACCTTGCCTGGAGACTTGGGTTTAGGCACCACAACTATAGGAGATACCCATGGTGTTGGACCAGTTGCCTTCTCGATGACACCAAGTTCTTCATCCTTTCGGATTTGTTCTTCCACATGCTTGCGGACATGAAAGGGAACACGACGGTAGTGCTGAGCGACAGGCTGTACCGTCTCGTCGATGTGTAGTTTGATCTGTCGATCATTGAGTTTACCAAGCTGGTTCTCTTGCTGAGTTTTGTGCTCGATGCAGTGGACGGTGGTCAGCAGCTTGAGTGTTTGCGAGGTTGTCCAGCTCAGGATGGGTTTCTCATTGCCTGGAACAACACATATCGTGGCTGAGCAGGATGCTGTGTCAGTGTGTAGTTCAGCGCAAAACTGTCCAAACGCACGGATTGAGTGTTGATTGCCGTACGCAGAGATTCTCACGTTTGACGGGCTGAGCGGTGGCTTGGGTGTAAGACTTTCATAATCTGTCCGTGATAGCAGATTGACTGTAGCTCCGGAATCAGCAAGGAAGGTTGTCTGTTGTCCGTTGAGGTAGACCTTGAAGCGTGGCAGTTGATTCGAGTTGCCGTTTGCAGTGAAGACGTATTCAGTGTCTGCGTCATTGCCGTCGTCGATGAACGAAGCATCGTTGTTGTCACATTCACCATGTTGCTCAACGTGGTGAACAGGTTTGGGCTTGTGCTTGATAGAGCGAGGCTGTTGGGAGGAGGAGGAAGAAGATGCACTGCCCCTTCCACCTGTCCCTGATCTTGCCGTGTTGCGTGGACTGGAACGGCAGACGGATGAGAAGTGGTTGAATTTTCCACAGGAGCGGCACTGTTTGTTGAAAGCAGGGCACGAATGCTGTCCCTTCTCATGCGGCCATGTACCACCACAGTTCTTGCATTGCTCGGTTGGCTGGTTATGACGGTGTGAGGCTTGACTACGGCGGGGCTGGTGATGACGTCGATCAGGCTGATGCTGGCTTGATGTAGCTGAACGATGGAGTCGGTTAACTGCACCGTCTTCATGCATTTTTCTTGAGTAAGAAGCAGTCAACTCCAATGTGCGGGCATACTGCAGGAGGTCAGACAGTGTTATTCCTGGGTTGCTCAGGCCCTTCTCTCGCACCTTGTTCACTTTGCAACCGGTTATCAGCTGTGATTTAATTTCAGACTCAATGTTTGCAAAGTTACAGAGAGAGGCATGTCGTTTCAGCTGTTGATAAAAAATGTCAACACTGTCAGATGTTTGCGTGAGCTGTCTGAAAGTAAAAACCTGATACTCTCTGTTGATCTGTGGGTTAAAATGTTCATTGATACGATCAACAAGTTTCTGGAAGTGAGTCTCACCATCCCGAGGGGTCAGATCAGCAGCTGGAAAAGAGTCTACAATGTCATTCAGATCGTTCCCAGCGTACGTAAGCAGCAACGCTTTCTTCCTCTGGTCGTTGGCAATGTTGAATGCAACGAACAGGTTCTCTAGTCTTACGATCCACTTGCTCCATCTGATAGACACGCCATCAGACGAACAGTCAAACGAAGGATAAGTAGGTAGTGCAGATAACTGTTCAGCCATGTTGGAAGTTGAGAAGCACGTGGCAAGTCAGAAAAGTGAAATTACAAAGTTCTTGCACAAGGTAGAGCCGATATGTAAGTGGAATAATTTACCTCGTCGCCAATATGATGTCTGTGATGAAGGTGGATACACATTCACCATGCATGTATACGATAAAGCCGACAAACGATGGTTTGAGGGGGCAAGCTGTGTTTATTGTCAGCCATGAAGATGATCAGTGTATGTAACAAGGGAACTAACTCTCGTTAGTTACTTAACACATTAGTAGCAGTTGCTTCCCTTAGATGGTAACAGATTCTCAAACACTACAGGTATGTACAGGGGATGGCTGATGCCTCATCAAATACATCCTCAACTACAA